>NC_041402.2:28042499-28267499 GCF_900747795.2 Erpetoichthys calabaricus
AGTCACTGACATCGCAGTCAGGACTGGCAAGGAAAGAGAAGTTTTCCTTCAATTAAAGAATGTATGGGGTTCCAGAGACCTGTCCATCACAATTCAGATCAGGTTCTGCAATACCAACATGAAGTCAGTCCTACTCTACAATGCAGAGACCTGGACTCGGAAAATACAGACCTTTATTAACACTTGTCTGAGAAGGGTCCTCCAGATAGGCTGGCCTTAGGACTGGCAACCAAGAAGTGTGGAAGGGAGAAATGCAAGAGCCAGTGAAGGAAGAGATGGAGGTGGATAGGCCACACTCTCCGCAAACCAGCCCTTGTATCACCAGACAAGCCATTACATGGAACCCCTAGATAAAGAAGAAAGGAGGCCAGCCAAGAAACTCTTTTCAATGTGACATGAAGGCCCATGTTAAAAGGATGGGGTACACTTGGGATGGGGGGGGGGGGCAGCTGGACTGTCTGGCTCAGGGCCCAGATGCCTGGAAAATTCTGGTTGGCAACCTATGTCCCAGTAAAGAAGGGTGATAATGAGGGAGAGAGAGTGAAGAACACTTTAAACACATTCTAGTGTAACCGAGTCTGCAGATAACCAAAATAAAAGCAGGACATTCCTTTACATCGGTGGCAATAATCATGGCATGAATGAGTCCACAATTCACTACATTTCTAAGAAATAAAAAAGAAATTCTTAAAATTCATGGATTTCACTTTTTTGCTAGAGGTCTTGAAACCTAACTGATAAGAAGAGTGAGCAATGACTGTAAAGTTGTTCAACTGGTGTAGCAAAAGGTGCAAAGTTGGTGTCTTGATTGTGTGATTGGATAGAATTTGACCACATTAAGAACCATCCAAATGCACAATCAAAACCTAAGTGTATGAATCCTAAACACTGACCTGGCTGAGAAACACATATCTCAAGCTGTAAACTGCCAAACTAAGTAACAGATAAGAAGTATGATTTAAGCACAGAAACTAAAAGTTTTATATAGTGTAACTATAGGAGTGAAGGGCAATGCTAACCATTGTGTCATGGTTGTAGTACTAGGGTGTTGTACCGTGTTAGCCATTATGAATGTAGTGAAAAGTCAAGCAAAATGACACCTTTTATTGACTAACTAAAAAGATTACAATATGCAAGCTTTCGAGACAACTCAGGCCCCTTCTCACTACATTGTGTCATGGTTAATAATACAAATAATACATTGGTTATATTTTACAGGGCAGATTTTTTGCACATTGTTTTGTTGGTGGTGTTGGTGTTGCCTGATATTCATAGATTTCAGTTTTTCCAAGGAAATCTTAAAGCTGCAGCCCCATGAAGAATGAGTGATGACTATATTATGTTACTGTGTGGAAATGAATCATTTCCATTATTTTTGCAGATTTCTAATGAAATGGTGTATTATCATGGAATCTGTGAGACTTACCAGGTGTGTTTACTAGATTCATCTACTCCTGCCCTCAAAGATTACAGTAATCCCTCACTTATCGCGGGAGATGGGTTCCAAGGCCGACCGCGATAACTGAATTTCCGCGAAGTACGGACACTATATTTATTTAATTATTTAACGTGTATTTGGACGTTTTTAAACCCTCCCTGTATTGTTTACAACTCACCATTTACTCTATTAAAAACAGGGACAACTGCTAAGCAATATGAAATCGGTAGATAAGTTTACACTTACTGTATAGCGAAGTACACGTAGCAGCTTGTAGGCGGTCATTACGTCGTCGACCTTGTTGCAAAGATTCCTAAAGCAGATTCCATCCAGACTACTGCCTTATCACATCCACTTGCAACTCGTTTTGCACCCTGGTTAAAGGACACTGCGGCCGTAGATCTTATATGCTTTTCCTCCTTTTTAAATAAAACGAATTGATGTCCTGCAGCGGTGTAACTGTTCCCTTCCTTCAACATATCCAAAACTTTTACCTTTTCTGCAATCATTTGCATCTTCTGTTGGTGCTTGGACACGGCCCCTGAAGCATTAGCACGTTAATAATGAATGAGTGAGATGAGACTTCCTGGTTAATGCAACACTCCGTCGCTGAGCCAATCAGCAGCACACAGGAACTTAACTGCATGCTCTGATTGGGTAGCTTCTCAGCCATCCGCCAATAGCATCTCTTGTATGAAATCAACTGGGCAAACTAACTGAGGAAGCAAGTAAAAAGACCCATTGTCCGCAGAAACCCGCGAAGCAGCGAAAAATCCGCGTTATGAATTTAGATATGCTTACATATAAAATCCACGAAGTCGTGAATCCGCGAAGTAGCGAGGGATTACTGTAACACACACACCCATACACATAGCAATCCTATGTGGACAAAGTCTTGCATGAGACCAATTGCAAGTCACTCCACAATACTCCACATAGGACACAGCTACACACATACTGTACGTATAGAGATCCTAGCCAGAGAAAGTCTCAAGTGGTGCCATGTGCCACTCACTCAGTAATATTCCACAAAGGAATATCAACATAAGGACTCACTGTCACCAGCACTAACAGACATGCAGGTGCCCCCACGACACACATAGAAGCGCATATGCCACTTACCAACAAACAATGTGTTACTGTTACCGCAGTTGAACTAATTATTTAGAAGCAACCTCAAAATAGCCTTAACACACCGTGTGGGCAAGAAAGCACCAATTTTCCACACACTATGTGTTCTTTTGTTATTTCAATTACTCTAAATAAAAGAAAAAGTATGGAAAATATCAAAGCAACATGGTATTTATTAATGTATGAGATTACCAAATGGTAGAAAATAGAAAATAAAACAGATAGCAAAGTCAGGATATAAACATTCTTAGAAAATCTTGACGAAATTCAGAAATATTAATGGGTGGATGTTGTCCTGGGCGGCTTCTGGGTTAGCAGTCAGTGTTATTCATAGGTTAAGTTCTCTGACGTCCAGATGAAGTGGTCATTCGTTTTTTGATTTTTGATGTCACGTCTTTTGATATTCCACTTTCATTGCCTCCCTCTTATATCCCTCTGATGAGCCATATTTATGTTGAAATGCACACATGGGGTTTGGGACATGTGACATTATACACATTTGATTGGCTATCTTGTCCTTGCAATAAATGACTCTGCTCAAATCCTTTCATCTTTTTACACACTTACACATGTACTTCCTTCCTTTCCCAGGTTAGAAACTAATTGAAACAGATTCTAGTCCTGTGGTGTCTGTAGTATTTTTCTGTTCCCAACTAATTAAAACAGGTTCTACTACTGTGGTATCTACAATTAAATTAATTGAAACAGATGCAGTTATTAACCAACTGAAACAAATTCACTAAATGTTCAGTTTACTAGTACAATACAGGATGAATGTATGAGAAAGAAATACTTTAAATGTAAATTGTCTCTGTAGCCAAATTGCTTTTAAGAGCCCTGTAAGTTTAGTTCAACCTGATTTATTTGAGCAAAATATTAAAATTTAATATAAGCAATCTGCAGTTGAAAACTTGAAGATTTATAAACATGTAATCTGTATTAATTGTGAATTACCTCTTTTTCTTAGTTTTCTGAAAAGCACACAAAGTAACAGTTTCACACATAAGTCAACATAAAACATCTGTTGCTATATGCTGTGGCTGCCGTTGGCGCATGTTCGTCATTTTTGGCGGCAGTGGCTGCATGGGGGCACCTCGATGGTCAGCAGGAATGCACGGTGGGCCAGCTGCCTGGCAGTCTTCACACAGCAGGTGGGTGGTGGTGGCTGTTGCTGTGTTAAGCAATATGGCTTCTACCTCTTGTCATCTTAAGTGGTGGTCCTCCCAGGCAAACTCTGCTGTAGGTGCATCAGCTACACGATAGTGTTCAGCACCACAATCAGCTGGGGACAGATCAGATGATGCTGGTACCTCACTTTTGTTTTTGACTTCCATCTCCAGATCACTTGCTTCGAACTCGGAGTCTGACAAGTCAGAGTCCTATTCAGTGAAATTACATAAAACGTTCATGGAGTATTTTGCTTTGCAATTTCATTTTGGTCTCTCACCAGATGTCGGTGCCATTTTAGAGGTTGTTTGCTCTTCGCTACTCATGCACGCGTAGGGAATCGAGGTTAATTCAACAAAGCTATGTAACTTTATGTCTAGCAAAGAGAGTCAGACTAAAATGAAAGAGTGAGTTTTGTTGCAGTTTACAGCTGATTACCATCCTCTACTCCTGAATTTTGACAAAAGTCGACATCAGCTCTGAAAGAGTTAATAAAGCACAACTGTACCTTGCGATGTACCTGTGCTTTGGAAGCTGCTTCCTGCTTGACTCAAAGTAGGAAAAGCGACATGCAGCTATGTGGACATAGCCAGTTGAACCCATAATGGCTGCTCTGATTGTTGTATTTTTGGAGTTCTTCCCCAAGAGCCATACTAGACCTGTGAACTCACTGATCCAGTCTTGTCTAGTGATTTATATGGAACCATGACTGTTTTTTCTTTTAAAGCTGTTACATGAAAGAGTGCTTCAAAAGATGTCAAAATCACAACTGTTCCCCTTTGAGGATTACTCCAACTTGTCTAAATGAGTTTCAATACTTTTTGCACAATAAACTGAATTAGATAGATACTTCATTAATCCCCAAGGGGAAATTCACATAATTATAGAATTCTATGTTCATAGAATTATACCACCCCGGGTTTAGTTTGAACAGACCACAAGAAATGGGTCTGCAGAAAACTCAGACTTGGAGCAGCTGATTTGCATCAAAAAAAGCGGAGGATCAGCAATTAGATCTGGAAAAAAGAAACCTAGCTTGTGCAACTTTAATTCTTCTTGATTTAGAATGAAACATGAATATGAAAGAAAACTACAAATCATGTAGCTAAAGAAAAGAACACGGTAGCTCTTAAGAATTCTCTGTATATGATATTAGGGTGACTTAGCTATGAAGATGGACTTATAGATTTTCTTCTCTAGGGGCACAACTATTATACTGAAACATCTACTGAGAAGTTCATGTCACTAGTAATCTATCTGTAAGATTTGAAAAGTAAAACAGTAGATAGGTAAAGAGAAAAAATGATGAAGAAGTGAAGAAGGAAGACCTAAGGCATTATTTCATCTTGTCACTGAAAAGTATACAGTAAATGAGAGGAGGTGATTAAAAAAAAAAGTCAGTCAGTCAGTCAGTCACTTTCAAACCCGCTTAGTCCTGAATAAGGTTGCAGAGTTCTGCTGGAGCCACCCCAGCTAGCATAGGGTGTAAGGCAGGAACAAATCCTGGACAGGGTGCCAGTCCATCGCAGGGTGAACACACACACACACACACTCACTCACAATTTAGCATCGCCAATTCACCTAACCTGCATGTCTTTGGACTGTGCACCTGGAGGAAACCCATGCAGACACAGGTAGAACATGCAAACTCCACGCAAGGAGGACTCTAGACGTGAACCCTGGTCTGCTTACTGCGAGGCAGCAGCACTAACAATGTGCCACCCAATTTATAAAAGTACTCGGTATTAAAACAAAAATCCAAAATAAAGTATAACTGATCAATTGCTTGAACTTACACTATCTTCACTGGGATACTGACTGGATCACAGTGCCTTCACTCAATAAAATTCAACCTAATTTTAATAATTCTTAATAAATCTTAATAATCTTTATCTTCTCATTAAACGGACATCAAACATTGGGAATACTAAAATATACTGATTTTTGGACGACATACACACATCTCATTTATCTAATGTGTCTTTTTTGGAAGGGAATTTCTAGTTCGAGGCCAAACGGACCTGGGAGAGACACAAAGAGAAAGACAGACAGAGACAGTGAGAGTGAGAGGGAGAGAGAGGTGTTATCAGAAGGGGCTGCGCCATTCTGAGAAGCCATGCAAACAGTACGTGTGAGACAGAGTAAAAGACAGAGATGATCAGGTGCTAAACAGCAGCACCTTCAAGACCTGCTCTGCTTCTTAAATCCATTGGCCTGTGTACAAGTCTCGAGAAGAATGCTGGCTTGAATCTGTTGATGGATTGTGAAACAATAGTGCAAATGATGTTGCTTCCCAAATGAAACAGTACAAACAGCAGTGTGAATATGTAGACATTGAATGTGATAGAAAAAAGGTCATTGTAGCTGCAAAGGGGAGAAATGTAGAAGACCATGGCAGCCGAGGATTCACAGCTTGCAGTAAATCTTATGTGAAGTAGTGAGGGACACATAATATATTAGGCTACTAGCACCAGTATCAGCAAATATGGCCATTAAAAAAAAAAAAAAAAAAAAAAAACACACACAAAATGAAGGTCAGTTATTTTGTTATACAATACAACCCCTAAATCACAGTACTAAAAGATACTGTATCTCAACATCAATAGCAAATACTCAAAACCAACAGCAGAAGTGCAAATGAATGTTCACAAATTTCCATTTTGTGTTCAATGGATAAAGTGGTAAATTAGATTGTACATACGGTAAATAATCAGCGTAATTCACAATAATAATGACTACCTCAAAACAGAGAGATATGCAAGTCCAAGCAACGAATGGGTTGTTTAAAAATGGCTTTAGCCTTCAAGCCCCAAGGTAGAACTGAAAAATTTAGGCTGCACATACACACAGCTGAGAAAGTGATAATATGCCTGGAACCCTGCTGAGTGGAAGGGCCTGATAAGACAAGGGGTCTCATGTATAAACAGTGCGTACACACAAAAATGTTGTGTACGCCTGTTTCCATGCCCACTTCAAGATGTATAAAAACTAAACTTGCTGTAAAGCCACTCACATTCTTACAGAGGCTTCACACCATGCATATGCACTTTTCTGCTCGGTTTTGCAAACAGGTAGCACCCAGCATTAAAGTAGTGCTACTTTTTCTGTGTGGTCTCCTTTTCATTTTTAGATTCACATCCATGACATAGGCTTTATCAAATACACCGAAATTGACTGTATATCGTTTATGAATTTAATGCCCTTGATTATAATCATTCTGTAACAATATAATGGTGCACAGAATGGCCGAAACTATTCCAAATACCATAGCTGCTTTAGTGTTGTTACTCTCAGTGCACCACTCAGAGTATTTTAACCCATTATTGTATTTGTGGGTGGTATCACAGTTTTATAGCAGCTGATCAGAAAGCTCTACAAAGCTCAGAGGCTGCTTCAGGAAATCCAGTTGGAGCATCTGCATGGATTCCACTCAGTCTCGCCACAGTCTATTTGAACTTCTCCCATCCGGCAAGCACTTCAGAGCCTTTCCTGTAGGGAAACTGTCTATACTTAGAAGTACAATTACCTCACTGTAAACTTGCACTACAGTTGTAATATTGTACAACCAGAGCCACTTTATGAACCATTTGCACTATCTGCACTATAAGTACATGTGTATTGTACTTATGCTTTCAGATTGCATATTTTTCATTGTTTTTTATCGTATTATTATCCTTTTTTGTAATCATTTTACAGGAAAATTAGTTTATGGAGGAGATGCATATTGAACCTCATTGTACCATACAATGATAATAAAGGAATTTGATTCAATTCAATAGAACAGAGCGCGTCTTTACAGATGATGATGACGGCCTTCTAAGTTGATTTAGATTTCTAAGAGCTATCCTCTTGACGCTGTATGCTGTTAGAATACCAGAATGTATACCTGACATAATTTTTATGATGAAATGCATCAAATTTGTATATTACGTTTTACAGATTACATTATTTAAATAAAGTTAATTTTACTGTTAATAATTAAACATATTGGGGGCACAATGGTAGCGATGATCTGGCTCCCCCCATTCAGGGATTGTTCCTGCCTCCCACTCTATGCTTGCTGGGTCTGGCGCAATCCTGGATGGATGGAATAATTAAACATGTATAACAAAGATTTTTCAATGTGCCTTAAAAGTTCTGAAGAATCTGCCTTATAAGCTTACAGCTGGTTTTACATTTATTACAGACTCTTATTGTGTGGCAATTGATTATGTGAAGAAAAGAAACAGAAGGACAGGAATCGAGGGTTGGTACATTTGACAGTCACAGTACTGTTGGAATAAATTATTCCACCCAGAGTCTTGTGCATCCCAGCAAGCATCTTGAGGGAGACAGGAACAATCTGTGGACGGGGTGCCAATCGTACAGTGCTATAAATATCATTTCATTATCTGTGTCCACGTCTGATGACCAGTTCACACTGTCACCACTGTTACTCAGTTCAAGTAATGGTTCAGTGTCAGTTTGTTCTAAAGCCAGCTTTACAGCTTTTCATTGTAAGTTTTGGTTGAGGGCTCCACCCCCTCATGAATATTGATGAGTTACCATTAAGTGACAGAACACATAACAAATTCATGCTTTTTTGCAGTTTTGTGCTATTTCATCCACAAGATGGCAGCAATATACTGTCCCAAGTCTGTCTTAACACTACATCTCATCAAAACAGCTTAACCTGAGAAACACTTGGGACTAACCATTTGTTCACAGAATTCAAAGTTTTTGGGATCTATACATAAGGACTCTATTACTTATGTAACAGATCTGTGGATATGCAAGTGTATATTGATTTATTCTCAAGTACTATTTTTAGTATGTTATTTATTATTATAATTCTTAACTATTTCTGATTGTTTTTTCTTTTATTTTTTCCTTGTAAAGCACCTCCAGATACATTCTTTGTATGAAAATATGCTATACAGATAAATATTATTCCATCTTTTCTCTTGTACAGCACTTTGAGCTTCACTTTTTGCTTGAAAATGTGGCACACAAATAAATAGTATCGTAGTTAGCTGTTGGTAGCATGTATTCAGTGTCATATTCTGTGCTGTTGCATATCATAAACAGAAACAAAATTCCCAGTACTATCACTCCAGTTAAAAAAAATACACTAACATTTTTTTAAAAGATTTAAAAATGCACTGAGAAGATTCTTTGAAAAAGATGCAGCAGATAACAAATTAAAAAAAAAAAATACTTTATCCGAGTATCTTTAAATGAAGAAATAAATAGAATGTTTCAGGCAGAAGTAAAAAATAAATAAATAAATAAACTCCAAGGTTACAGATACTAAAATAGAAGAGTCAAGTGTGCTTCAGGCCTTCCTTGCATAGAAAACTAATAAATGCCCAGTAGTGCTGGAAGAAATGAAAGACTTCATTTATAAACCTAAAGTTACTTTGTCAATCACTTCAGATGGGAGACGTACATGACGAATGGAAAATGCCAAATGTGCCTCCTTTCCGCATAAAAGAAAACAAAATAGATCCTGGTAATTATATACCAATAAGCTTTACTTCTATCCCGTATACATTTTAGAAACTATAAATAAATCGAAAGACTGCTTCTATGAAAATAGTATGCTATATACCAGCCAGCATGGATTTATGAGAGAAAGATCCTGCCAAAACCATAAAAACTGTTTTAAACAGGCTACTGGAGAGCTTGACACAAGCAAAGCATATCACATAATTTACTTTGACTTTCAAGAAGCTTTTGATATGGGTCAATACTAAATGTCAAGCTAGTAGCCTTTGGCATCTGATGTAACTTACAAAACTGAATGTCAAGTTGATTACTAAACAGGCAACTCCAGAGGACATAAGCTATAGACAAGATGACAATGCTCCAAGTGGGGTGCGGTTCTCAGTGGGGTCACTCGGGTTTGTGTTATGGCTAGGGCTGTCAAATTAGCCAAAAGGTAAGGTCTGAATATTCCAATTAAATAAATATTCAAATATATTTGATTCAGGGCCTTGTATAGCTATGTTTGTAAATGCTTTATTTTTTACTTTATTATTGTAGTAACACTCATGGCACAGAAAGAACAAACTCCAGCAGGACAAAAAAAATCCTAGCAGTACTCAGGCACCTGCTATTTCAATACACATCACAATATGCTGGCAGTGCAGGGACAGCAGCTGAGTGCTAAAAGACCTACACAACACTGTCATAAGCACTTTGGGATTTGCAGAGGCAACAGAGTGCAGTGCCAGCACATGTGGCTCGTATGGACTTCAGCTCCTTGTCGTGGCTGCTTTTATGGCTCACTGTCCTGACAAGGATCAGGAGGATTACGGGATGGTTAGTAAAACCACAACAGGGTGAGAATAATGAGCGGAGTAAAAGAGCAGGCAAGAGGCAGGCAGGTCGAAGCTGGGCTTGTTGTATTATTTTGGTGGTGTACAATGGGAATCAGCAGTGTACAGTTAAGATCACGGCAAGCCTGTTGGTATATGCGGCTAACAGAGTTATTGCAGTATCAAGTCGGGGTCTGCACAATCTGTATACTTCATTTTGTTGTTTTCAGATGCAGTGATATTTTAATACAGGTAGCCTAAATATTTTAGTGACAATTCACTGTTTTAGGCATTAGGTGTCAAACAGTAGCCACATTTAAAAGGACTGACTGTAGGTCACAGCGTGCTGCCTCTTTAAAGTGGGTGGTTGTGAAAGAAAAATTTGACTTACGGGCCACATAGTCCTCTAGGATAAAGTGTTCTGATATGCTTTCAATATGAAAATATAGCATACATCTTAAAGAAATAGCATAAAGGGTTAATAAATGTCAGAAACCTGTTCAGGCTTATCAGGAAACCAAAGGTCAAGTGAACAACAAAGACAAAGATGTAGAACACAAAGTGTACAGAAAGATGACCAAGAAATCAGCACAAGTCCTGTAAACAACCAGAATGGGCAGTTGTTACAGACACAGAGATTTCAAGAGTGGTGGCTTAGCCCAAGGGGCATAAGATACTCTTTGTAAATTCATGAGTTTATAAAACCTCTATCCATTGTTTCTCGGACCACTGTCATCATGCTGTAACAGACTGCTGTAAAGAATGCTCTCTGTTCAAGCATTTGCTGAATAGTAATTAATATCGAATGAACAGCTTTTCTCCTGCCTGGTTTCTGACTCGAATAGGATTTATCAAACTTATCCTACTAGAGGATAAGTTTCTTTCTTTAATAAAAGTTTCAGTTTCTACCACAGGGTTTAAAGAATTGTAATAAAAGAAAAATCAGAATATTTGGTTACTTTACATTTGCTTTAATGAGAAGGTCTTAGCATTAAATGACAGTCAGGGATCTCAAGTTTAGGAGTGAATTAACAAGAATCAGATACAAAATTACATTTTCAAGGCACCAGAAAAGCATTTAGCTAAACTGCTCCAAATACACTTGGGGAAACAAAAAAATACAACTACACTGTGAAGGGTTCTGGCTGCAAGTTTTTCTAATAAAGTTAACCAGCTAACCATTTAAAATTACGAAATAGCTGATCATGGAAGCAAAGTGCAAAAATAGATCTGTAAAATACTGCAGCTTTGCATTACGTGTCTGGAGTAACTCAATGTCAAAATTAGGTGAGGTAAAACAAATAACAATACTTTTATACAGTAATCCCTCCTCCATCGCGGGGGTTGCGTTCCAGACCCCCCACGAAAGGTGAAAATCCGCGAAGTAGAAACCTTATGTTTATATGGTTATTTTTATATTGTCATGCTTGGGTCACAGATTTGCACATAAACACAGGAGGTTGTAGAGAGACAGGAACGTTATTCAAACACTGCAAACAAACATTTGTCTCTTTTTCAAAAGTTTAAACTGTGCTCCATGACAAGACAGAGATGACAGTTCCGTCTCACAATTAAAAGAATGCAAACATATCTTCTTCTTCAAAGGAGTGCGCATAAGAGAGAGAGAGAGAGAGAGAGAGAGAGAGAGAGAGAGAGAGAGAGAGAGAAAGCAAACAATCAAAAATCAATAGGGCTGTTTGGCTTTTAAGTATGTGAAGCACCGCCGGACAAAGTAGCTGCGAGGAAGGGAGCAAGCATTTTTCAGCATTTTTTAGAGGAGCGTCAGTATCCTCTAGGCCAGTATGCGAACAGCCCCTCTACTCACACCCCTCCGTCAGAGAGATAGAGAGACAAAGAGAGAGAGCGAGCGAGAGCGAGAGAGAGAGAGAGAGAGAGAGAGGAAAGCAAACAATCAAAAATCAATACGTGCTGTTTGATCTTTTAAGTATGCGAAGCACCATGCGGGAAGCATATCGCTTGCAAAGCAGCCACATGTAAGCCCAGCAAAGAAGGGAGCACTGTGAAGGTAATCTTTCAGTGTTTTTTGAGGAGCGGCCGTGTCCTCTAGGGGTGCGAACAGCCCCTGTGCTCACAATATATTTGAGGAGTTTTATTTAATACATAATACGCGCTGTGGTTGGGTAGCTTCTCAGCCATCTGCCAATAGCGTCCCTTGTATGAAATCAACTGGACAAACCAACTGAGGAAGCGTGTACCAGAAATTAAAAGACCCATTGTCCGCAGAAATCCGCGAACCAGCAAAAAATCTGCGATATATATTTAAATATGCTTACATATAAAATCCGCGGTAGAGTGAAGCCACGAAAGTCGAAGCGCAATATAGCGAGGGATTACTGTAATCAAATACAAGTGTTTGCCTTCAAATAAGACCCGAGTTTAAATAAATTTGAACTATTTTTGAATAGTGACATTCAATCTGACAGCCCCAGTTATGGCTCTTACTTTTATAGTTTAAATAAATGACATTGATCCTGATATAGTGCGTAAGATTTGCAGAAGACGCTAAAAGTGGAGACAACAAATACCGAGCATGTAGCAAATCACTTCAAAAAGATGATCTTTACAAAAATGCAGTTTAATGTACAGAAGTGAAAATTATCACAAGCAAATAAAAAGAAAAGGAATGTTAATTATAAAAGCAACATGGATAACACTGACCTTCAGGAAGTAACCTCTCAAAATAATTAGGGGATTTATGTTAGTAAAACTTTCTTAAGCCAATGTTACATTACACAACTTTTAGTTGTTGGGTATATCAAACTTGCGGAATGTAATTGGCATATATCAATTTACGCAACTGAAAATCACTGGCAGATTTAGCGACTGCATGATGTCTTTCCAGCACAGCACATATTTGCCCATTTTTGTGACAGCTAATAACATGCTGTCTGTCATTGTCAGTGCTGTACGAAGTGTTAACAGGTACGTAGAGTTCAGCTGCAATCTCTGTCATTTTTTTTTGTTTTCTTTTTCCAATCTGTACATAAAACACATCACATCAGACAAACAAGCACCTCTGCTGTTTGTGAGGTCCAAAACCCCTATGTTTCTTATTCCCCATCGCTGTGTTGTACTTTCAGATGTGCATTCATTGCTTGTCAACTTTCAAGCACACAGAACCTACCCCTACAACTGAACACAAAATCAAACCTGTTTGATTTTGCTGGGTTTTGTTGCAGACTGTTTGGAGTGGGTATGTTACATTATGCGGCTGGCTTCAGAGGCGCTCGTTGTGAACTGCCTCCGGCTCAGTAAGATTATGTAATGAAGGCTAAGATGGAAAATCACTTGAAAAGTCATCTACCGGTAACTTGACATGGCCTTTAGTGTGTAATCAATACGCAGAATGAATTGAAATGGAAAATAAAAAGTTTGCTTACTTTGTAAAAACTGTTGGAGGAAAACCAAAGTACCGGTATATTAAGCGCAGCCTCTATAATGTCGTAAGGTGGCATCTGGAGTTCTGTGTGCCATGTTATCTAAGCAGCTACAAAACAGAAAAGACTAAAAACTATCCTCAGAACAGGGACCAAGTGCATCAATGAACTAAACAGCATGTCCTACTCTGACACACTAAGAAAATTAAACATCTTTAGTCCTGAACAGACAAAGTTTCATTGTGAGCTAATTCAGATCTACAAAATTCTCATTGGCACTAAGTTGACCCAGCAGAATTATTTCAATTAAATAGTGAACTACTTACTTAAGGGTAGTGGTAGAATTTAAGGTAAGTCAGTCTTAAAGGTCAGGAAGAATGTCTTCAAAGAAAGAGTCATGGGCATCTGGAACACACTACTGAGGAGTGTAGTTTAAGCAGAGCTCTTTGCAACTTTTACAAAGAATCAGAATAAAATACAAAAGTGACAGACTGATTGGTCTCCTCTGGTTTATCAAATTTATGTTCTTACCACACTTTTTGAACATTTTTTCTCTCCTATTCTTTACTTTATATGTATACGTATGTTTTTATTCCTTCTTCTGCCATTTTTAGTTTGTTTAGCATCTAGATGAACTAGACAGGCACTCCCATTGGGCCATTTACTGTCCAGTGAAAGAAGCATGCAACTGTGGATTCCACAGTAAAGCAATAGTTTCAGATTTATTTCTTAGGCTAGTAACAGTACCTGTTATTTTGCATCACGTGCTGCATTAAACAGTGTGGCATGTGTTGTGCATTTTATTTTATTTTTTTCGCAGCAGTTACATCAAGACAAATGTCAGTTGGACATCTGCATTTAGGCATTAGATCAGGATTCAGCAAGTGCCTCTAATAAAAACAGGTTCCCTCTACCTTATTTGAAGTGTTTAGGACCAAGTGGCTTTCAGAATTTAGAATTTTTTGGATTCCAGAATAGGACAAACTGGGAACTTTGTATCACTGTAGTCACATGTATACCCTCTGGGTACTCTGCAGGTCTCTTACAGGCACAGTTAAGAAGATACCTACGACCTGTGAGAAATGCAGAATTTGGGGAAAAAAATGTGCATGCCCCACAGGAATGGATCTGATATCTGAGAATATGCAACACAAGAATTCAAAGTGGAAGTATTAGACATCTGAAATCTGTTTTTCAATATCCTAACATGGTTTATGAAAGATACCCAAATAATTAATTCTTTTTGTCAGACTGGTACAGTATGCTTAGTGATTATCAACTGTTTTTACAAGGACAGCAATTAACTACACATGTGCAATCTGGTGTGGATATAATTAATTTTAGAAATACTGTATCTCTTGCACTTGATTGGTACCCTGCATGTCACACACAAAATCCGGTCACTTTTCCGTTGCTGTCCGGCTACAACACAATGACTTCTTTACTTTTTTGTAGTTGGTATAATGGTAAGTTTAATGACCCACACAGGGAGTCAGAAGGAAGGATTAAACTTCCAGCTTTGTGGTGTAAAGATCAGAGCTCTGGGCACCATGCTACACTGCCTGCCGGAAAGACTTAACATTGTGTTTGACCTAATTCAGTTTATGCAGCACATAAAAGCAACAACAAGCTTTTACTGTGAGGGATCACGGGAATGGGTTCAAAGCATGCAACCATAGACTCACTTGGGCTCCTCCTTGGGTCTCCATTCTATTTTATGGTAATACTTCTGCATAACAGTGAGCCACTCCCTCAGGACCGCTGTGGTGTTGTCGATATTGTGATCGGTTGCAGCCCTAGAAGAAAAGTGTAGTAACAGTGAGCAAAATAAAATCATCCAATTTCACTAAAAAATAAATCTGATACAGCCTGCCAGGCTGGTCATTCCTAATGTAGCAGGAAAGGCTCTCTGACAGCAAGGGAGCTCAAAAGGTACACAGTACTAAGTGCCAGGATTTTTAGCTAGAAGGAAGAAGAAAAAAAGGAATGAAATTTGAACATGATCTTTATGAGGAACCAGGACTGAGTTGATGGCAAAAACATGTGGCATTACTGCATGTTGAAGTTTATTGATGAAACCAGACATGTGTGCCTGTTCAATGGCACAATGGCTTTTTCTTTCTACATCTTCAAACATCAGTGAGCTACTGCCAGGCTTTGCTTAACACCTAGCAGATAGTGGGGCCTCGCCACTGTGATGATTCTGAGCTCCTCAGTGGGTGCTATATGCCTGAGCTTATGCCCCCTAGTAGTGTTCTTCCCTTAAACACTGGTCTCATAACACACAGAAGAGTCTTCAGGTGTCAAGCCTATACTAGTATTCCCAAAGTCCAAAACTTAAAGCACTGGTTATCTACCCCTACATAAGAGAAAGAGAGAACCTGGCTCCTGATGCTACAACATGCTTGTTGCTGTTATCCACAGGACATCTCTTCTCACAGGTGCACCACTCCATGATAGGGTACACTCACACTGGGTCAGTTAAGCATCCCTAATTAATCTAACAAACATGCAGCCACAAAGTGGAGTTGTACGCTATTCAGACCCCTTTACTTTCTACATACTTTATTGTGTTGTAGATGTAATTTCAAATGGATATAATTGCCATTTCTGCACATCAATCAACACTCAATAACCTACCATAACAAAGTGAAAACATGTTTTCAGAAAGTTTTGCAGATCTATTAAAAATAAAAACCTGAAATCTCTCTTTCACATAAGTATCCAGACTTTTAATTCAGTACTTTGTGGAAGTCCCTTTGACAGCAATTCCCACTTAGAGTCTTCGTGGGTAAATCCTTACAAGCTTTGCACACCTGGATTATGATCCTCTCAATGTCCGTTAGACTGGATGGGTAGCATCTATAAAACTGCCATCTTTGGGTGTCTCCACAGATTTTCTACAGGATTTCAGTCTGGATCATTCAAGGACTTGTCCTGAAGCCACTCTATTGTTGTCTTGGCTGTATGCTTTGGGTCATTGTCATACGGAAAGGTGAACCATCATCCCAGTCTGAAGTGGTGCACACTCCAGAGCAGGTTTTCTTCAAGGGACTCTGTACTTGGCTGCATTCATCCTTCCCTCAATTCTGACCCGCCTCTCTGTTCCTGCCACTGAGAAACACCATAATAGCGTGATGATTCCACCAACAGGCTTCACCACAAGGATGGTGTTAGGCAGGTGATAAGCAGTGACCGCTCTTCACTGACACAGTGCTTGGAGTTCTGCCCAAAGAGTTAATTTTTTGTCGCACCAGACCACAGAATCTTTTCTTAATGCTGTCAGTGCCCTTTAAATTCAGTTTGGCAAAACTCCAGGTGTATTGCCATATGCCTTTTACGCAGGGACTTCCAATCTGACTGACAAAGTGCTGCTGAGATGGTTTTCCTTCAAACAAGTTCTCCCATCTCAGCAGAGGACTTCTGAAGCTCTGTGAAAGTGACCATTGGGTTCTCAGTCATCTCCCTGACCAAGGCTCTTTTTGCCCAGTAACTCAGTTTGGCTGAAAGGCCAACTCTAGGCAGAGTCCTTGTGGGTGTACACTTCTTCCATTTCACAATTATTGAGGTTACTGTATTCCTTGGACCACTCAAAGCTTTAGAAATGGTTTTATTCCCTTGCCCCGATTTGTGCCTCGCCACAATTTGATATCTACAGAGATTCTTGGACTTCATGATTTGTTTTTATCTCTGACATGCAGTGTGAATTGTGGGACCTTCTATACACAGGTATTGCCTTTCTGAACGATGTCCAGTTGGCCAAGGGTGGACTCCAGTCCAAGTCTCAAGGAGAATTAAAGCAAACAGGAGTGCCACCGAAAAGAATCGGAATACTGAAAGGAACATAAGATTTCAGTTTTTGATTTTTAATAAATTTGCAAACCTTTCCGAAAGCATGTTTTCATTTTGCTACTGCAGTTTACTCAGTGTGGACTGATGGGCACAGATGTCAAATTGATCCATTTAAAAATAAATCTAACAATAAAAGTGTGCAGATAGTGAAGGGGTCTGAATATTTTCTGAACCCACTGTATCCAACTGAGATCAAAAAAGCAGGTAATATAGTAACATCTCAACTGTAAACCAATAGACCTTTAACAATAATGTAAATTTAAACAATTTAATAAAACATGTCAAGCTCTTGAACAGAACAAATTTATTTTGGCCGAACTCATTGGCTGACATGGCACAGCAGCAGAGGACAACATGCCATTATTACTCCGGATATGGACATTAGCTGGGGAGGGCAGGAATTTGTAGCAGAACTAAAATATGGTAACCAAATGGGAGGTTTGAATCTGGAGACAGAAGAAATAAATGCCAGCTGGCACTTCTTCATAACCCGAGCTGCAGTCTAGAGCTCCACTCTCGCATCCAGGACCCGCTACTCTCCTGCCACCTGTTTCTTATATACTCATGCTAGAAATGCATGCCTCCTGTAAGAAAATCAGAAGGGAAAAGGCAGCAATCACAGGGCAAACAAGAACAGTGCCAACCCGACGCCCAAGCACTCACTCGGAACTGTACTACAGATGTAGCGTCTGGCCAGGGAAACCAAATGGTGAAATATAAATTAGAGCACAAAACCTTAAAGACAGAAAGACACTGGTAGTGCTTCTGCTTTGCAGGAAGGAGATGATGGGTTCGCCTCCCGGGTCCTCCCTGCATGGCGAGCACTTTGAGTAGTGCCAAAAGCGCTATATAAATGTATACAATTATTATTATTATTAAATTTAGAATAAATACAGTACATGTTCAGTGTGCTCAATGAAACCACCTATGTAAAGGCTGTGTCACATTACACGACTTTTCCAGTGATTATCAGTCACAGTTTTCATTGTCATTGTCTTAGCGAGTCAGAGGCAGACACTGTGTGCTCCCATGAGTCCCGGTCACGTAGTCTGACATACCCAATGACTCAGTCCTACCAGTCTGCGGCTCACCCCATCAAGATTTTGTCTTAGGTCGTAGGGTTGGTTCCTGTGTGTAAGCAAAGGCTAGCAACCAATGAGGGCTATGCCAGCAGTACAATATATATAATGTAGCAACAAAGAATAAAGAATGTGGGTGTTTTGGACCTGGCAAACTGAAGAGAGACTCATCTGTCTGATGTTGTCTGTTTTACAAACCACAAGAGAATTGAAAAAAAGAGAAAAGGGGTCAAAATTGCTGCTCAGTTCCCCGTATTTGTAAAGCCTTTGCACAGGCACCGGCTACATTTCACAGCATGTTACAGGCTGCCAGGAAATGAGGCGTGCCCTCGATGCTTTAAATGTGACACTGTGGTGTAAAGTCAATAAACAGTCATCTAATCTGACATACCCTGGGACATCCGGTCATGTACTTTGACATCTTCCGGTGACGAGGTCAGCAACTTCAAGTTTGATATCCCCTCTGTCTAGAAGTCGTGTAACGCGACATCGGCATAAGAAGGACAGGAGGATCCGCAGTGCAAGACCTAGAAGTGCTAAGAAGTAAAGACAGAGATGCCCTTTCTGCTGTCAAGTAAAAGAACGGCCCCACTGCATTTACAAGTTCTCTAATTTTTGAATTTCAACAGGACAGAGGAACTGAAAGTAATCCATCCATTCATTCCATGAGTCTGCTTAGCTCAGATGAGGATTGCAGTCACTTTGGAGCCAAATGGCCACAAAGTAGAAAACACTGCCGAGTCCATCGATGGACACCCGTTACATTCATCCATACAGGTTAACCAATTACAATAACCAAAATACAGACAAAATTCAGAGCACTTGCAGAACATGTAAACTCAAATTTTGGTCTGGCCAGAACTCAAACTTAAGTCATTGGGACTGCGAGGCATGAGCTTTAACCACTGCATCGCTGTACTGGCCTTAGGAGAGGAAAAACTGGAATACGTTCATGCCTGCCACTTAAGGAATTTCAGCAGGCAGATAAGCTGCGCGTCAAAGAGGGACTCTCAGGGATTGGGACCTTAGATTTTGTTTCTTTTTTTTCCAATTTATTTATCTGTAATTGTTAACTTATTCAAACTCACATACCCCCTACTGGGTAGCTGGGGCCAAGTGCAATAACAGTAGATAGATAGATAGATAGATAGATAGATAGATAGATAGATAGATAGATAGATAGATAGATAGATAGATAGATAGATAGATAGATAGGAACTTTATCCCAAGGGAAATTCTTTTGCCATATACATGCTCAGTGCAACAAGAGGAATAAAGATAAGGTAGTAAAGAGTTAAAAAGATCAGTAGTAATAGTGCAAACAGAGTAACAAAATAACTCTAAACAAAGTAACAAATAACTATAACAAATAGTTTGTATTATAACTATATAACTAATTTGTGCAAAGCAACAAACAACTATAACTAAAACTACAACAGATATAATAAAACAACAGATTATTAGTGCAAGTGGTTATGAAAAGTGACTTAGTGTTTGTGCCATGAATAAATGAGATAGCAGCATGTGATGATGGGATGAAACAAACATTCATTAACATACAGATGAGTAAATAAAAACCGAATGAGACCTAATGGTAAATTCTGAAAAAGATCACCTACAGAATGAGGAAGGATGGGAAATAGCACCACATTGGGTACCAATCCATCAGAGTACCTATAATCATTATTTAACATGTTAGTACTGTTTTGGAAGCACCTAAATGTGCTGTCATGAAAATAAAGATTCCTCTCAACTTCTCTGACCCCCCCTTGATCCAAATGGTATAGCACAGGGCAGGAAGCCCACCTAAAAGAGGCAATGGATGGAGACAGTGAGCAGGTACTCCTGAAGCTGTGATGCTACAGTGCTACTCTCTGTGCAATAACATAACATTTTCAAACTCACTTAATCTAATCTGTCTATTTTGGCAGCACTGGGCACAAGTCAGAAAGCATTCCTAGACAGGCTGCCAGTCCACCAACACACACACACACACACACACACACACACACACACACACACACACACACACACACACCACCATAGGGCCAATTTGGAATAGCCAATTAACTTACGATGAATGTGTTTGGGGATGTGGAAGGAAGAAAATTCACATAAACACAGAAAGAGTGAGCATACCCAGTAAGTCATGGCTTGGGCTGAGCCGTCTTAACAGCATCCTGGACCCCCAGGCAAAGTATGTGCTGGGGCTCCTGTTTTGAAAGCAAAACAAAAACATACTGTACATAAGGCATCAGAAACACTGTTGGCCCCTATGCTCCTGGGACCCTCAGCCAGTGCCCATACGTTAAGATGCCCTTTGGTATGGGTTCCTGGTGCCACCCGTACACATTAATATGTAATAAGGAAGTTACTGTCTGGAGAAGTCTTTATAATGAAGTGAATCACAGCAGTTCACAAAGCTGACTAAGCTTACTAAGGCGGCCTGGCCAAGGCAGTTATTAATGATGTGGACCCATGAAGTATAAAAAGCAGAACCCCCTCCACCCAAAGACTTGAAGTAAAACAGAACATGAGATCACCGCTAAGCTGAAGAAGACAACGCACTCCCAGCAGCTACATGCACCCCCGTCCCGTCCCGAAGGACCTTACCAGATGGAGATGCGGTCTTTAGGGTAGTCGAGCCTCTCGATCGCTCCCAGATAGTAAGGCAAAGAGTGAGCAGCATTGCGGGCAATAATTGCAATCACCACCGTCGGATTCTGCACGATGGATTCCGGGTGCAACTTTTCCTCGTTAAAGTAAGCTCCAGCCTCAAGGAAGAAACCGAAAAGACAGAAGTAAGGCAAAAACGTGAGCCCTGGCATGTCGTCTTTCCGAACCTCTTAGCACAGCTGCACTGAACGGCTGTCCGCGTCAGCACTTCCCAAAAAAAGGAGTATTTGGAGTTTTTTGCAACTCCTCCTCTGCGCGGCACACCGGAGGCGGTCTGCAGTGCTGCACGCGCAGCTTCACAAGTCAAGTCAGGCGCGCATGCGCCGAGTACAACTAAGCGTGTGCGGATTGTTGATACAAGTAGAGAGCACCGAGGATAGGGGAGTTAGGGAGCTGGAGCTTGGATCCGAAATTTATTGCATTACTGGAGCATTCAGGATTTTTACTTACTAAACACAAGTAGTTTGAAATGTTTAATAGTTTGCCAGTACTCAGCTTCATTGGCCAAGAGAATAAAGCAGTAGTACTACGACTTGTTATATATAACATATTGTAGTGCCCCTGGGTCCGGATGTGAGAGGGACACTATCAGAGTGGGCGGGGATACCTGGCGAGCCCGGCCATAGAAAACTCTCCTGAGAGCACGGGGCTGCTGGCGCAAATGAGGGATGTGCAAAACGATTCTTTTTAGTGATTCGATTCATCTCGTTCAGTTCACCAAAATGATATGAATCTTTGAGTCACTGATTCGTTTACTTCAAAAACAAGATCTATTCTCGTTTAAAATCTACAAATCTGTAACAACTTTAACTACCAAACAATATAAACAATGTAAAAAGCAAGCAACAAAATAGGTAATTTACACATATTAATAATAATCCTTTATTGAATTCTGACAAAAAATAAAATGTCATCAATAAATGGAGGGAAAACAATCGTACAATTAGAACTTTAGAATAGTGCACACATCACGATAAAACTTTCTGATGCAATCTGCCATAGATATATTAACAGAGAACTGAACTGTGATTCAATGTACTGAGAGTCTCTTGTCTGCAGTTCAGTACACAATCTGATTCTTTCGGTGAACTAGTTTAGTGTACTGTACTGTACTGCCAGTGTCTTGCCTGCAGTGGTTCTCCAGATCAGTAGGGGGCATACCGGTTCATTCAGTCAGTCAGTGTAGTACTGCGACAGTCATAGTCACTCAGTCAGAGTGAACCGATCAATGGGAGGTGCTTGGTGTCATCTACTAAGTCTGTCATTGGCTAGTTGTCACCATAATTGTTTTGCTGAAACAGTTTCCTGATTGGCTGTTTCCCAAAGACATCAGACATGTAAGTGAAGTTAAGGTAATAGCTCCGGACTGTTATGGAATGCAAAGTAAAACGTAGCATTCATTGTGCATGCCTCAAAAAGATTCATTCTTTAATGTTGTTGCACCAGTATGATCATTCAGAGTCAAAGACAAGTGCAAAAGGCCTAGTTACTTTGTTCATTGCACATCACTAGTGTTCATAAAGCACTTAGAGTACACTTCAACAGTGCCCTGGGTTGGCTCATGGAGCTTAGTGGATAGTGTGGCATACTGGTTGCCTCTGACCCCAGATGAATGGAGTAAGGTGAGAACAGCGGCATATACGCGCAGGGAAAAGGAACCAAGCAGCTAATAGTCACAGGAGACCTCAACACCATGGAGAAGGCAGTAATGGGTTCAGCCGCTGAAGAAACCAATAGTGCTTTTCAGGGCTTCTTACCACCAGCTTTTCACTGAGTGCTAAAACCATTCCCCTGTCTCTCGCACCCCTTAGTCATCAAATTGGTGACAGAGGTGGGAGGAGAACTAACTAGCAACCCTTAGATGGAGGACCAGTTTAACACTAACGCCGATGGACCCCTCAACTAGTTTCAAGAGGTTTGCTTTTATGGCTGGCTTCTCTAGATATTCCCACCCTTCCTGACATGTCCTCAGCCATTTGAAAAATGCATCCCTCCCAGGTGCGGTACACTGCCCTCTTCTCAGAACCCTCATCTTCAAAGATAATACTAAGCCCATTCACTGGGATGTTCGAAAAATGAGAGGTGAACTGGTTTGCCCTGTGACCCGACAAATGCGCAATAGACAAATGCGCGCCGACAAAATCGCGACGTCAAAATCACGCCGACAAAAACGCACCAACAAATGTGCAATAATTAGTAGTATAAAAGCATAAAAAGTTCTACTTAAATATATTTTGTAAAACTTAATTTAGATGTCAATATTATGAGATATGAGAAATAAAACATTTTGCTATATATTACATGATACCTGGCTACATATTAGTGGCTCAGCACAGTCAATAGGCTTTCCACAGCTTGTTGATACAGAGATTTTGATTTTCGCGATTTAGTCGGCGCGATTTTGTCGGCGCGCATTTGTCGAAAATCAGTTCGCGGTTTTGTTGGCGCGCATTTGTCGGTCGCGGTTTTGTCGGTGCGCATTTGTCTATCGCGCATTTGTCGGTGAACCGGTTTGCCCAGCCTGAGCCAAACCCTTTTAAGTGTGCCCAAGGGGTCCACCAGTATTTGGGCTCTGAGGGTTTGTTTCTTTCATGGCCGAAACCCACTACCAACTTCCTCAGCCTCTCCTCCACCCCACACAGGTCTTCAGTGTCTATATGTGTTCCATCCCAGTGCCTATGCATACACATCGCCAGACTCACCTCACTCCGCTTACCCATTGTCAGAGGCAAGCCATGTGCCACACTATACCCTAGTTCTGTGAGCTGACCCAGGGTCCAAGGTCCATGGCAGCCATGCACTCAGGCCAATGATCTTTAGCAGCAGAGACACGCGGTCAAAATACTCTGGGTGCCGTGTCTGAGCCCCCCTAAACCGCCATCCATGCTATCAGGTGTTGCTTTTATGGTTGGCTATTCTGGGTATCCCCGTCCCTTCTGACATGTCCTCAGCCACCCTTTCAGGTCCGGACCCAGGGGCACTACAATGCATTTCGTATTACAGTATAATTGCACCATAAATTCTGTATCATGCAGGGCGACTTTACATTATAAGATATGCAGCTGAAGTTAAATCTGATTTGTTAGCAGAGACATACCTTTGCAATCCATGATCATGTGGTTGTTATGTAGGTACTGCCATCAGGAAGACTCTTTTCTGTCTTTTGTACAAAGTAAACACTAACAAACTGAACAATTAATTCAAGGTAAAGTGACCCCATTCTCATTTGTCTACAGTGAGATTAAACTGTTAAAGCACTTATTTGATTCACAAGTTGAGATATACAGTGCTGTGACAAAGTCTTAGGCACTTTAGATAGTTCACAACAATAATTCTCTTAGACGGATGTTTTATGTCTATGCAAAGGTGGAGATATACAAAAGAGTGCATTTTCAAGTTCCAAACATTCCTTTTGTTATAAATTAAGCAACACATTGAATGTACTTAAAGAAACACACTAACATAGTAATAGACCATGTGGTCGTCCAAGGTAATAAGGGATTGATGACAACAATAAATGTTGGAGCACCAACACGGCTGTCCCACTTCACGTCAATAATCAAGAAGAAAACTGCACTTGGTGGTGCAATTACAAAAAGAAATGTTGGCCTCTGGTGGTCTTAACAGAAAATGCTGCCTATCAAGGCTTCTTATCATGGCAACAAGTGACGCCTCCTTCCAGACGGCTGGCTTTTATAGTCCGGTGGCAGGAAGGGCCGGGGTCAGTTGCCCTCACTGGGCAGTCTCTCAGTACTGTGGAGGCAAAGTCAGATGATACAATTAGCAGCAGTGCCCCCTCTTGGCCCACAGTGGTATTACATGCCTGAACATGGAAGATGAAAACTCTGACACACAATGCTGACAGTCACTTTTGGCACAGCAGCAGATTGGGTCACGACACACAGTTACCTCAATCCACTGATTAAATAGCCATTTAGAATTACACACTCAAGAGTGTACTGTAAGTGTCCATGTGTCACAAAAAGTGGCCAGTCTGTTTGATGCTGCTCAGAAATACAAGGTGCTGTGGCTTTAGTTTATAGATTACATGTATGTGCATGATGCAGTTTGTCTAATTAAGACCTGCATATTCTAAATGATAGTATTATGCATATCTAACTTGTTGTATTTAAATAATGTATTTATTATTAGCAACGTTACAAAGAGAGATAATTGGATACCTTTACAATTGATCAGTGGCAGAACATCATTTGTGGGGCTCTAAAGCTTGAACTGTTATGGGGACTGCTTTGTAACCAGCAATGAGGTCTGGGTAACCACTGTGATCTTCTTCAGTGGGGTTGTTTCATGACAGATCTCCAGAAATCTTTAAAAAATTTGACCACTAAAAAAAATTGCTGTACTGGATTATCTCACATGTTTAAGTCACTGGCAAGAATAAAATTTCCCAGCGCCTTATTCTTTTTGAGTTTGGGAGGGAGGGGGGGATAAACGTTAGGGAATATGATAGATAGATAGATAGATAGATAGATAGATAGATAGATAGATAGATAGATAGATAGATAGATAGATAGATAGATAGATAGATAGATAGATAGATAGATAGATAGATAGACATGAAAAGCACTATATAAGATAGATAGATAGATAGATAGATAGATAGGTAGGTAGATAGATAGATAGATAGATAGATAGATAGATAGATAGATAGATAGATAGATAGATAGATAGATAGATAGATAGATAGATAGATAGATAGATAGATAGATAGATAGATAGACATGAAAAGCACTATATTAGATAGATAGATAGATAGATAGATAGATAGATAGATAGATAGATAGATAGATAGATAGATAGATAGATAGATAGATAGATAGATAGACATCAAAAGCACTATATTAGATAGATAGATAGATAGATAGATAGATAGATAGATAGATAGATAGATAGATAGATAGATAGATAGATAGATAGATAGATAGATAGATAGATAGATAGATAGATAGATAGATAGATTGCATTGAATAACACTATATTTATAAACCCCTTCTCATAACAGTAGACACCCAAAATTTTTAAGCAATGTGGACTAAAGTCGCTGCTGGGGCCCCTGCAGGATTAGGGGTCCTGAAGCTTAAACTTCATCAGTTTCATAGTAGATCTACCCCTATATTTGATTTCTCTTGTCCTACATGTAACTTCAGCATCTTTCCTCAGTATTCTCTTGTGTCTGAACCTCTCTTGTCCAGCTTTCCGTCTCTGGAGGGCATTCCCATAAAGCCTTCTTCTCAGACTGTGTCCTTTCAAGGCGCCTTGCTTGCCTCCTGTCCACTTTTATACTTCCCGTCTTTGAAGATGACTCTCTCAGCATGCCTCCTATGCCTTTACTCCTCCTCATGTGTCTCTCACTTGCACTTCCTCTTTCAATTGCATCATAAATGCCAAACTAACCAATGACATTAAAGCCAAACTGAACAATCAGATTGCTCAGGTGCCAGACACACACACATACACACGCACACACACACACAGAGGCCTTAGTGTTTTATTATATAGTAGATTCCATGTTACCAGAGTAAGATTTCAGTGTTTAGTCAACAATGTAGGGCAAATGGGACCATCACTTACTACAGATATTTGTTGACAATGGGGTAAGAAAACATGTGGAGTAGGTTGAATTTAAGAGTTAACAGGCAGCACAATAAAGTGGAATCAATAGAATAGCTGAATGTCAGTAAGTAAAATAAACATAGGGGCAACTGATTTAAAATACAAGGCAGAAGGTGAGGCTTTGTGGACAAAGAGAACATCACAGGACCAACTGGACAAACCTAAGAAGAAGAGTCCAGAGAGTCATCTCTGTAAAACTGAGTGAGTATTTCTCCAGACAGTATTTCAACTGATTAACAGACTAGCATGACAAGCTCTTCACTGGCAAGTGTTCAATACTCTTAGAGCAAATATGCTGCTAATTCCCCATTTAAGCACCTTAATCTTGGATGTGCGACACTATTCTTTCCCCCCTTTGATTTGATGCCAGGTAAGCTGGCAGCAGCTCTTCTGAACTTAACCATGTCAGATGTCTAACCTGTTTGCCAGATGTTTGTCTACCTATTTAGATATTTGTATTTTTTTTTACTCTCTGTTTTGAATCCTTTTCTTTTGAAATTCGCTCTTGTTCTTTTCAGATGCACTTACTAGCATAGAAACTTTGATATCTTTAAGAAGTACTTGGATGAGGTACTGGGACAGCGGACCTATTAGCTAAACAAACCAGCCTGATGGACTGAATGGTCTCCTGTTGTATGTCTAATTTCTTGTGTTCTTATACTTGAGGAATCGGCCCTAAGCCCAATACCAGCAATTCTTTTCAGCTTTGCAGAGTAAATCTGTGTGTAGATATCTCTTTGAATGCCCACTTTGAACTTAACTTTCTATCCAGTATTGGTTTCTCCCTCATGCAGGGTGTTGCTGAAATCTGTCTCCTCAAACACATATAGGCCTTCAGTTTCAATGAGCAGCTTAAAGCACTGAAGGCAGGAAAACTACAGACTTGTGGTTGTAGACGAGGTAACACCTCCTGATGTCTAATCCTAGGGGTGACTGGCAACATCTTAGTAACCAAGGTGGACATTAGGCAGTACATCTCACTGCATTTGAGCCTTGAAACCATCAGTGATCTCTATGACATGGAGCTGTTACTGGATCCTGATATGTTAGGATGCTTTTCATGAAGTCTCATTAAATGCTAACAGTCTGACACCTATCTCAGCCCCATCCCACCTCTGCTGGGCAGAACTGGTCAGACCATTAGGTGACATAGGTGGCCGCTGAGGGTGCTGTCACTCAAGAGGCGCCATATAAAAGTTAAGGGGTGCTTGCTCCAGGCATTGAAGGTGACCTTTCCATATGAGCTTTGGCAAGCACTGTAATATAAATTAATGGCAAGTGTTTCTAGGCAGTTTTGTGACCTGTCATAATGAAGAGGAAGTTCTAAGGGGTTACGACTGCTGTCTGAAGGAAGACCAGCAGGCATAGGGTATTTCCTAAATTGCAAACCATTGTTTTGAGTTACTGTTAAAGAAGAAGAAATGAACAATGAGTACAAGGGATGCACATTTAATCCTACGATGGACATACTGTGCCTATACATTGCTATAAGTTAAACAATAAGTTAACTTGTTCATCATTACTTTACTTGCACACTTACAGTTACAGCCAGTGCCAGAGATCGGTTATTTTGTGCCCTAGGCTAAACTTATTAATGCGCCAACCAACTGTTTGGTAGCTAACCCGTGAAGCTGGGTTTTTCCATCTTTGTGGACCTGGAGAAAGCAAATGACAGGGTGCCTCGAGAGGAGTTGTGGTATTGTATGAGGAAGTCGGGAGAGGCAGAGAAGTATGTAAGAGTTGTACAGGATATGTACGAGGGAAGTGTGACCATGGTGAGGTCTGCGGTACGAGTGACAGATGCATTCAAGGTGGAGGTGGGATTATATCAGGAATCAGCTCTGAGCCCTTTCTTATTTGCAATGGTGATGGACAAGTTGACAGACGAGATTAGACAGGAGTCCCCGTGGACTATGATGTTTGCTGATGACATTGTGTTCTGTAGCGATAGTAGGGAGCAGGTTGAGGAGACCCTGCGAGGTGGAGATATGCTCTAGAGAGGAGAGGAATGAAGGTCAGTAGGAACAAGACAGAATACATGTGTGCAAATGAGAGGGAGGTCAGTGGAATGGTGAGGATGCAGGGAGTAGAGTTGGCGAAGGTGGATGAGTTTAAATACTTGGGATCAACAGTAGAAAGTAATGGGGATTGTGGAAGAGAGGTGAAAAAGAGAGTGCAGGCAGGGTGGAATGGGTGGAGAAGAGTGTCAGGAGTGATTTGTGACAGACGGGCATAAGCAAGAGTGAAAGGGAAGGTCTACAGGACAGTAGTGAGACCAGCTATGTTATATGGGTTGGAGACGGTGGCACTGACCAGAAAGCAGGAGACAGAGCTGGAGGTAGCAGAGTTAAAGATGCTAAGATTTGCACTGGGTGTGACGAGGATGGATAGGATTAGAAATGAGGATATTAGAGGGTCAGCTCAAGTTGGACGGTTGGGAGACAACGTCAGAGAGGCGAGATTGCGTTGGTTTGGACATGTGCAGAGGAGAGATGCTGGGTATATTGGAAGAAGGATGCTAAGGATAGAGCTGCAGGCAAGAGAAAAAGAGGAAGGCCTAAGCAAAGGTTTATGGATGTGGTGAGAGAGCACATGCAGGTGATGGGTGTAACAGAACAAGATGCAGAGGATAGAAAGATATAGAAGAAGATGATCAGCTATGGCAACCCCTAACGGGAGCAGCCGAAAGAAGAAGAAGAAGATGATCTGCCTAGTTCGCTGTAATGATGGCGCTGGCCCTGGTGACAGCAGACTACAGTAATCAATTTCAGAACTCTGGATGAGCTGCCATCTGGCATTGTCAAACACACCACAATCCAACAAACAGAAAGATCTTTACTGGCACAAACCCCCAGCTTGGGTCTTCTTTCAAGCTTGCTCACCTACAATATTTAAAAGGCCTTGCCTCTCCATCTACTTTGTTATCCATTTTTCTAAGGCAGGGTGACACAATAACCATCTGAACGTCAAACGAGTCCTGACACCTCCACAAAGAGACCTGACAAATAGACATCAGCATTTTAGGTGGCCTCCCCTTCTAAAGCCTTGTCGCTGGTGTTTTGTAAGGCTTATTAAAATTAGATTAAGATTTCTTATTAAGATTAAACAACGCGTTTGTAAGGTCGAAGTTTTAACAAAAAAAAAAGGTTTGATTGGTATTATTTACATTCGTCCGCGTTTTATCTTAAGGCGTCCGGTAAGGTCGGTGAAGTAATCGGAAATGTCCAGTAGATGGCAGCAGGTGACCGTTTCTAATTCCTGGTGGACCTCGCAAGCGCACAGACGAAACCAAAATGATGGGGTAAAGTTCTAATTATGTAATTTTATTGAATAACAAGTCCTGCACTTAAAGTTTGTTCTGTGTGCTGTTTTTATTTCGAAACACTTAAACCAAAAAAAAAAGTTTTTTTAATATGATTTTCCTTTATGTTAGGTATTTGAGTAAATACAATTATATATTATATTTATTTATTAAATATGTAAAATTAGATACATTTAAATAAACACGTATCTATTTTGTATACACACATTTCTTGGCATGCAGTATAGGTGCATTGACGATCCTAAATTGTCCCTAGTGTGTGCTTGGTGTGTGTGCCCTGCGGTGGGCTGGCGCCCTGCCTGGGGTTTGTTCCTGCCTTGCACCCTGTGCTGGCTGGGATTGGCTCCAGTAGAACCCCGTGACCCTGTGTTAGGACATGGTGGGTTGGATAATGACTGACTGACATTTCTTGGTGCAGGTATGCGAGGTGTTAGAGTCAATCCCAGCAGCAGTAGGTGCCCACCTTTAGCCACTTTTGGGTATTATACCACTCCACCATAGTGCCAATGTAGGCACATCCCTAACTGATCCAAATTAGAGTCCCCAGTGGGTCTAACCTTCATACTTTAAGAGCCCTAAGATACCCTTTAAGTCATGATGCCTCACTGCCTTTATGTTATCTAACAATGTTTGCTTTGTACAGTGTCTTTCTGTGGTAAACGCAATGTCAAGGCACTACATAGGTGCAGTATAGTTACTTTCAATTTCATTTTCAGTTTTTACTTGGTGAGCGTTGGCAGATTCAGTGACTCGCTCAGGGCTTGAATGAGGGGGGGGGTCCCTGCTGTTTTACAGTCCAATTTCTAAGCTATTCAATCAATTTAATTCCCATATATACTCAGGGTCTTGAAACCAGAAGAGTCGATCGTAAAATCAGACCCCGACTTATACGCCCTTTCAAAAATGTGACACTTTATTTTTTTTTTTTGTACATCTTCTTGCCTCCTCCAATCACACATCAGTTTCTCAGACACATCGAATTTTGTTGCAGCAGCGCAGTTACCAATTTCTTTTGCCACTTCAATGACGTTTAATTTAAAAACAGCTTCATATTTTCTTCTGATGGAACGCTCCATCGTAGATAAGGGATGCTCTTATGATAAAGGTGTATGAGGGTGCAAGATACAAAAAACACAAAACAGTGCAAACATCGCTTCTGAATAGTTCAGGTATTACCGTGTGGTCACGTAGGCACAATTGAGAGAGAGGTTAGAAGCACATGCTTATACAGCGCATTGCCGAACCCACATAGAAAAAAAGGCAGTGTGCTCCGTGGTTACTCTCTCAGGTGGGCATTAGCATATCATAATCTCTTTGACCAATAGTGTGAGTTTTACACATTCGACTTATATGACCGACATAAAATACCAAAAATTATACGGTAAAATCAAGTCCCGACTTATCTGTGGGAGAACTTATCTGCAAGTATATACGGTATCTTATTTTTCTTAGATGCTCACACTTTGCTATATTTTCATGCTAAAAGAATAACCTCCCCTGGACTCAAATTTTAGGATATGGCCAATCTAGGTACTCTGGGGTACCTGTTTAACTTTAGGACAGATCCCCTCCAATCTCACACACTTGTCCACATTGATTTCCTACCAGTTTCTAGTCCAAAGTCTGTATGGTCCTGTTTAAATATGCCCTAGCAGGGTCCACAAAGTCTAACCTGAAAGTCAGACATATTGAAAGAAGAGACAGAGCCCTGGTACTCCGGCTAGTTCAGGGGTCCTGGCTCAACTACCTGAGTGGAGTTGGCCTGTTTTCTACGTCCATGTGGGTGCTTCTGGTTTTCTCCCACATCTCAAAGATCTGTGTGTTATTTTGCTCCTGCCTTGAGATGGATGGACACTCGTCCTAACTAGAGATGGTTCAAGGTGGGCATGCACACATTCAAACTCCACAAAAGGATTGAGCAGACCGACAACTGAATGCCGGACCCTGCAGCTGTGCACCTCTGCTGTACAGAATAACTAACAATTCTAAATGACAATTGCAAATAAAAGACCTGTTGGAATTGGTCACCATTTTATTTTACATTCTAACATGTTCAAAGAACATGAATTATAATAATTAGCAATGAGCCAGCAGTGTATATGAAATTGAATTCGCAGCAAAACTCAAAGCTTCACTTTACCAAAAACGTTCATGGAACTGTGGAGTTTTGCAAGTGGTGAATTTCATGCCATTGACACAGGAAGAGAGATGTTTACTTTCATCGGGAAGCCTTCCCAGGCTGCTTTGCAAGCAGGATGACCTCTCAAGGCTCCTTCCAGTCAGTGAGGGTGAGGTGGGTATGGCCACACCCCTTTCTGCAAAAAGGCAATGTCACATGATATTGGCTTTAACCAATCATTTGTGCATTAGAACATGTAGAACGATTTGGATGAGAACAGGCCATTCAGCCCACCAAGCTGGCCAGTCCTATCCACTTAGCTCTTCCAAAATAACATCAAGTCAAGTTTTGAAGATCCCTAACGTCTTAACTGTCTACCACACTACTTGGTAGTTTATTCCAAGTGTCTGCGGTTCTCTGTGTAAAGAGAAACTTCCTAAAATTTACCCTTAAGTTCCCAACTGTGTCCCCGTGTTCTTGATGAACTCATTTTAAAGTCACAGTCTCGATCCACTGCACTAATTCCCTTCCTAATTTTAAACACTTCAATCATGTCACCTCTTAATCTCCTTTTGCTTAAACTGAAAAGGCTCGGTTCTTTTAATCTTTCCTCATAATTCATCCCCTGCAGTCCTGGAATCAGCCTAGTCGCTCTCCTCTGGAGTCACTCTGCTCTGGGGGCTTAGACACAGCCGTGGGACCACCACAAGTATGCCTCCCCACCCACAATTAACACTTCCCAAAAGATGAAATTGGCTAATAGCGGCACTAAAATTTTGTGCTAGCCATGTCACAATTCCATAAAACATTATTTTCCCTTCTTTATTTTCATTTAAATGCTTTTTCTGAAAAGTGTACGTGTCCAAAAGGGGTTCAAGGTATTGCCCAACCCAATATTATACTCAATTTCCACCCCAAAAAAACTTTAAAAACTCCAGAGTTCCACCATTTCTGATTGTGAAATTGCGTGCAAAAAACTAATTTTAGTGAAGTTGCTAATCACTAATAAAAACAGACAGCAAGTTATATTACGTTGTGAATTTATTCTAATGCTTTGTAGAGGCTTCACCCTTAAATGCATCCCATTTACAGGTCAACATGAAATGCCGCACTTTAGACTCATGGGATTTTCACAGACAATAGCCTTGGGTGTTTACTCAGAGTGAGTGGCAATTGTGTGGACAGAAACACCTTGTTGACGAGAGAGAATAGACGAGAATAGCCTGATGGTTTGAACTAACGAAAAGGACACGTTAAGTCAGGTTACCACACTGCACAACTAGGGTGAGCAGAGGAGCATCTCAAAGTACACAAAACGTCAAACCTAAATAGGCGGGTGGGCTACAACTGTTGGAAACCACATTGGGTTCCACTCCTGTTGGCCAAGAACAGACACTTGAGGCTGCAGCAGGCACAGGCTCACCAAAACTGGACACCTGAAGACTGGAAAACTTAGCCTGGTCTGATGAATCTCAGTTTCTGCTGAGGCACACAGATGGTAGGGTTGGAGTTTGGCACCAACAGCGTGAATCCACACCCCCAATCTGCTTTGTGCCAACAGTCCAGGCTGGTGGTGGTGGTGTGATGGTATGGGGAATGTTTTTTGGCACACTTTGGGCCTGTCAATGACAATCAATCATCACCTGAATGCCACAAGCTCTCTGAGTGTTGTTGCTGAACATGTGCTTCCATTCATGGCCATAATTTACTCATCTTCTGATGGCAGCTTCCAGCATGATAATGCACCAGGACACAAAGCAAACATCATCTCAAACTAACTTCATGAACATGACAATGAGTTCAGTATTCATCAGTGGCCTTCCCGCATTTGGGTTGTGGTAGAACAGGAGAGTCATGTCATGAATGTGCAGTTGACAAACCTGCAGAAATTGAGTGATGCAGTTGTGTCAGCATGGACCAGAATCTCAAAGGAATGTGTCCAATATGCCCCGAAGAACTGAGGCTGTTTAGAAAGCAAAAGGAGGCCCAATGTGGAATTAGTAGAGTGTTCCTAAGGCCGGGTTTATACTTCACACGACGCAACGCATGCTACAGCGGACGCTCCTGCTACGCAAGCGTTGTACTGTTTATACTTGCGCACGTACTTTACGTAAATCTGGAGGAATCCACCAGGTGACAGTGTGAGATATTATCACGGTGAGAACCGGTTCGGCTTCGCTGTTTTGTGAATTGCCTGGAACGCCCATTAAATTCCGATGACACCTTACTGCAATTTCTCTGAAAAGGATGTTTAATGATTAAATCCATCAATCCAGCAATGTGTCCATTCCAGCAAGCATTGGTCATGAGGCAGAAACAATCCCTGGATGGGCATCAGCTCATCGCAAAGTGAATACAAGCATTCACATACACTAGCGTCATTTTAGTGTCTCCAAATCTGCTTATCTTTGGAAGGAAGGAAACCGGAGCGTCATTTCATCATGAAGGTGATGTCAAGTATAAATCTTAAGATTTTAAATGTGCAGAGAGTTGGAATATCATACATTTAATGTGTTCTGTGTGGCGATCTATTGCTGTCAGGTCAGGAGGAAGACCCAGAAAAAAAAGACGGCACAGAAGACGGTATGTGAGACTTTTAAAATGTATCATGTCATTATGATTGGGAATATGCGATGCTTGAATATAAAAGCACCACGAATGCATTCGTATGTCGCCATTTTTCTTCACCACATCGAACCATTCATCAAACATCAAAGCACGCACATCGATCTCATAGGATCCGCAAAGCGGCTTTCTGTCACATGTAGATAGTAACCAGTGACTCAAGTCACACTCCAACTTTTAGCACATTGCGCCTCCCGACTTTTTGCTGGTACTGCAACTCACGCATGCATCGCGTTAATTTCTGAGAACCTGCTCAGAAGACGCATCAAATGAATGCTGGAAGCGCGTGGCAGCCATGATGCATGCACGTACGTGTTCTGAGCGTGAAGTATAAACGAGCCCTAAGAATCTGCCGAGTGAGTGTAAAGCTCAGTGATCCTAACACTTCTAGTTTCTATTTTAAAATGGAATTTTTAGATCGATATGTGAACACTCTAACAAATTAGCTGACGCCATTTTCTAATGAAAGGACCTTATGGAATAAATGCCACCTCTGTAAAAGGAAATTTTATAACACAAGCGTCGTCAGCAGCCTATAATACCAGACTGAATGAAAATATTTCTAAGGCACTATGTCAATTTGTAACGTTTTATATCTTATGTTGTAATCCATGGGACTGCAGAATGGTTAAGCAGCAGTCATGCTGTCACATATGCAGTGCACAGTGAAATTCTTACTTACAGTTTCTACCAATATGGAACACATAAGCATTCACCGACACCATGATGAGCAAGCTGGGTTTTGAAAAACTGAGTACCTATTAGTGGGCTAATTACTAAATTTTCATTGAAGTCCACCCATTTTCCTATATAGTGCCTATAAAAAATAATTGCTCCTTTGGAAGTTCTTCACATTTTATTGTTATAGGCCTACAACATTGAATCCCAGTGGATTTAATATGTCTTTTTTGACAACTGGTCAACAGATTTTGACTCTTTAATGTCAAAGTGAAAACAGATCTTTGCAAAGTGGTCTAAATTAAATACAAATATAAAGCACAAAACGGTAATTTGCAAAAGTATAATTTGACACCCCTAAATCATTGCTGGTGCAGCCAGTTGGTTTTAGAAGTCAAAGAATAAGTTCAACGGAGACCACCTGCCTGGGGTTTCAGTTGATTGTGGTATACAGTCAGTACCCCTGTATGTGGAAGAGCCAACTTCTAGTGAGTCAGCCTCTCATGTATGACCTTATAGAAAGCGCACAGAAAATCCTATCATATGCATTTATCTTATTTTGTGCTTTTATTGCTTCCTTGTAAAATTCCAGCATATTAGTGAAACATGACTTGCCCGTCTTCACCCATTTGCTAACATACCTACCTGTTCTTGACATGCATCGCTCAAATTTTTCATTAATAATTTCTTCCATTATTTCACCTCTGATGCATTCACTTCTAGTCTAAAGCTACTTGTATCTGCCCCATGACCCCAGTGATCCAAGAACAGAAGGTGCAGAAAGTAGACAGAGAGATGATTAATACACTTGGCAGCATGACGGCTCAGTGTTGCTACCACTGCACATGGTTTCATTCCTCTTGCCTTATTTTGAAGTGTTTGTAGTCTCTGCATTCATATGGATCACTGTCCAATCTACAGTAACACGAAATATTAAAAATATATATAATCAATCGTGAGGAGAAAGCAAAGTGTGCAAGGCATGGAGCCACATGCTCACTTTGTGAAGTTAGACTCTTCTGTGATTCCACTACAATATCTGATGTCAGACACCAGGAACAATCCCACACAAAGTCAGGAATAACACACAGACTCTACACAGAAGACCCCTGAGCCACTACTCAAACCTGACTCCAAGCGTTAATGTGTCATATTCCAACAGTGAGACCTAACAGTGTGTGTGTGCATATGCGGGACTTACATAACACTTACAAATACAAATTGTATACACGGTGGATTATGAAAGAATTTAGAACCCTTCACTTTATTCACATCTTATTATGTTGAAGCCTTGTGCTAAAATCATTTCAATTCCTTTCTCCCCATACCAAGCAACACTCAATAGCAAAGAGTGACAAAGCAAAAACAGGATTTTAGATATTTTTGCAGATTTATTTAAAAAAAAAACTGAAATATCATATTGACACAGGTTTTTGGACCCTTTACTCAGTACTTCGTTGAAGCCCCTCTGGCAGCAGTTACAGCCGGGAGTCTTCTCAGGTCTGATGTGACAAGCTTCGCACATCTGGATTTGTAGATTTTCTGAAATTTGTATCTATCGAACCTCTCAAGCTCTGTAAGGCTGGATGGAGAGCATCAGTGGACTGCTATTTTCAGGTTCCTCCAGCGATGGTCTATTGGGTTTAAGTCTGGGTTCTGGCTGAACAACTCAAGGACATTCTCAGAGATGACCCTAAGCCCCTCTTGTGTTATCTTTCTTTGCTTTGTGCTTTTGCTTATTAAACTGTTGGAAGGTGAACCTGCAGCCCATTTTGAGGCCCAGAGTGATCTGAAGCACAGGCTATCTCTGTACTTTGCTTCATTCAGTTTTCTCTCAATCTTGTCTAGTTTCTCCGTTCCTGCTGCTGATAAACAATCCCACACCTTGATGCTTCCACCACCATAATTCAATGTTGGGATTGCACTGTACAGATAAGGAGCGGTGCCTGGTTTCTTCCAGACATGACTCTAATCTTGGTTTCATCAGGCCAGAGGATTTTGTTTCTCACAATCTGAGATTCCATTCCTTTTTTGCAAACTCCAAGAATACTTCCTTGTGTCTTTTACAGTAATGAGAAGAGGCATCTGTCTGGCAACTCTGTCATAAAGTCCAAATCAGTGGAATGTTGGAGTGATGCTTGTCCATCTGGAAGTTTTCCACATCTCTGCACAGGTTCTCTAGAGTTCGGCCAGAGTGACCATTGGGTTCTTGGTCACCTCTCGTACCAAGGCCCTTTTCCCTAGCTGGGCCAGGCAGCCAGCTCTAAGATGACTCATGGGTGGTCTTAGCCATCAAGCTCACAAATGGTTAATTTCATCCCACCAGGCCTTCCAGGGTCTTGTAATGCTGTTCACATATTGTTAATATGTCTTGCACTGAGTTGCACTCTGCACTTTGTATGCATATATATATATACTAGGGGGCTTTGCCCCTTGCTCGCTTTGCTCGCCAACTCCCCTGCCTGCACTATGCGCCAGCAACTTCGCGTCTCTGCCACTTGCGTATGTGGATTTCACTTTCACCAAACAACAAATCTTTTAATTTTCACGGACAGGCGTCTTCATTGGGAAGAAACACTACTTTTCCCTGATGGCAACACGAATTAGATGATCTACAAGTCTCCGACTTAAAGTTTAAAGCCAAACAATATCTACATACTTCTGTCATATCACCTGGGTCCTTGTATTCAATCTCTTTTTGCTTTTATCTTTTCTTCAATATAGCATTGAATTTTGATTCCATGTTTGGAATTACATCATGACAACGCAATGTATAACTGCCCGTGAGTGAATATCATTTCTTTCTCTCTACACGTACTGTGTCTAACAATAGCATTCACACAAATGAGAAATGATTGAACCGTGTACGTGGTTGTAAATGTTTTAGATGTGGGCAGGACTTTTCCAAATCTCTTTGCATAAAGTCTTGTCTCGTGGGGCTTGAAATTTTCCCTGATGGCAACACGAATTAGACGATCTACAAGACTCTGACTTAAAGTTTAAATCCAAACAATATATTCAATCTCTTTTCGCTGTTCCATTATTTCACTGAGTAATAATCTCCATTATTTTGCGCTAATGCAATCTTTATTATCATTTTTTTGAGACTTTCGAATTTTCGTACTTCCATTATCTCTAACCTACTCTGCATGTGTATCGTGCCAACGTTTTTGAATTCCGTACGACATTCTACTTTGTCATCTACTCTTTGTGTTTTATTTCCGGCCCCAAGCGTGGTTAAATTTTTTGGTACAAAGTCTCATCTTGCGGGATGTGAGAGTGCCTCACTGAGAAAGTCACATCTCGTCTTCCTTCCCAAGATTTTTTTATTAAAAAGTACAGTTCCCCTAAACCAGACACAGACAGGCACAAAGACACAAGACACCAACACACGTTTTATTCCTTTTCTTGCCTTTTCAGCACACAGTGCACAAATCACCAACAAATAATGCTCAGTTCCTTCTCTCTCTTATTTTCTTTTCTCTTTCTCTCTCTCTCATTCCCTTCTCTGCCACCTCCTCTCCACTCCATGAAAGCTTTGTCCTCCATCTCCTGACTCGCCGATGACTTTGTGCAACTGGACCCTTTTTATAGAGCACCCAGAAAAACTCCAGGTACCTAACAAGCTTCTTCTGGCCTCCCTTCCAAATGTGGCGGAGATGCAGCCAAACAGGTTCCTGAAAAAGTCCATGCACCGCCTGGTAGTGGCCACGGGCCCCAGCAGGGTTGAGCTCCCCATGGTCATGACCCAGGGTCTGCCCTCTGTCGGTCCGGGGGAGAAACTGTCCTGGAAGTACTCTCTCCCATGGTCCTTCCATAATCAGGCCATCCCGGCTGGGTAAGGAGTCGGACATTCTCTGCCTTGTATTTTTTTTTTTATTTCAGGTATGTGATTAACTGTTGTGTGTATGTCAATTATGTAAGTTATAACTGGAGACTCATCAAAACTGGAGTCATATTCCTTGCATGCATGCATGCATAGTTGGCTAATAAATCTGATTCTGATTTAAGAATTCTGAAGCCAACTGTGTTCTTGAGAGCCATCAAAGCAGCAGGATTTTTTTGAGGCCTTGCCCAGATTTGTGCCTCAACACAATCCTGTCTCTAAGCTCTGCAGGCAAGTCCTTCGACTTCATGGCTTGGTTTTTGCTCTGATGCACATTGTCAGTTGTGATGCCTTCTATAGGCCGGTCGGTGTGCCTTTCCTAATCAGGTCCAGTCAATTCAATTGACTGCAGGTTGACTCAAAACAAGGTGTAGAAACATCTCAACGATGATCAATAGAATGGGATGCACCTGAGCAAAGTTTCAAGTATCATGGCAAAGGGTCTGAATATTTGTGTCAATGCAATATTTCATTTTTTAATTTTTAATAAATTTGAAAAAAAAAATTTAAATCTTCTTTTAGCTTTATCATTCTTGGTACTGAGTGCTGTTTAATGAGGGGAAAAAGTTAACTTAAAAAATCTTGACACAAAGCTACAACATAGTAAAATGTGAAAAAAATGAAAGGGCCGGAATACTTTGTGAACTCTACTCTAATTGCGCACTGTATGCACAGTACGTACACATGTTGCACACTAAATGTTCTCCCCATGTAGGTTACCTCTGTGGATTGTTAACAAACTAGGAGCTCCAAAAACACACAAGACTCATAAATATTTCCAAACTTGCCCACTAGAGGGAGGATTACCATCAAAATCCCAACTAGACACAAAAAAGGCGTTGAAGAACCTTTATAAAATAAAAGATTTATTTCAACAAAAATGCTCTGTAGCCCAAGAAGCTACAAGCAGCACAAAAAGGAATTGTCTAAGAAGGCAAGGCAATCCTAGGCAAACACAGTCCCAATAGAGAATTAAAAAACAGAGCACAGGTTCAAAAATCCAGTAATCACAATAGGCACCAAGCACAGCAAAACACAAGTAAACACTCCACTCCATAGCGCATTCGAAATGAACTGCCAGGAACTATAGAAGACCCTCCAGATTTACAGGGCGGAGGGCAGTTCCTGGTGGTGATCAGCAGGTGGCTCTGCCTGTTAAGGGCTCCATCCATAAAATACAAGGTACTGATGCGTAGATAAAATGAAAAACAAAGAATACGAATAAGCACAAGAATATTAATGTAAAGAAAAGAATCAAAAATGAAGAAAAAGGACATAAAATGATGATTTGAACTGAGGGCAGAGGGGGAACCCTGGCTGAAACATGACATGAGTGCTCTGATCTCTTCCTATGGTTCAGAGATGTGCAGGTTAGGTGAACTGGCGTTGTTAAATTGTCCCCTGGAGTGTGTGTGTAGGCTGACGCTCTCTCCATAGATTATTCCTGCCTAGTTCACTATGCTAGCTGGGATAGGCTCCAGCATCCTCGCAACCCTGCTCAGGATAAAGTGGGTTTAGAAAATGGACAGATGTTGCATGCTACGTGTATGCGAGTCTTTTGTTTGTATTGTTTTATGGCCAGCTGACTTTGTACTGAGTACACATGACAATTAACTTGACTGGATTTGATGCACTGGTTAATTCCGCCACCTCATAGCTGCAGAGTCCTCGGCTCAGATCTTGTCCTCGTTTGCATGGCCTCCTTACATCTACGTGGGCCTTTCCCAAACTGGCCCCGCGTGTATATATGTGTGTGTATGTGTCCTCAGGTGGTCCAGGGCTGGTCCCTGTCTTGTGTCTAATTCTGCTGAGTTAGGCCCCAATCTATTGGACCACATGACTGGAATAAGTAACGTCAGTAAACATGTGGATTAAGAATTGTGAAATGCTGATAATTGTATAATTCAATAATGATGTAGTGTTGTTAAGAGGAGAGTGAAATCGGAGGTGGTGTGACTTAACAGCCTTTTTCATTTCATTTTTGTGTGTTGACTTAAATATTTTGCATGCAGTTACATCAGGTGTACAGCGTGTTTCATTGTATTTAATTCCATTATTATGCATGACTTCCAGTCGAGGATAGCTGAAGACTGAACTGTGGCTAAGGGGTCCGAGTGTAAAGAGAGTTCAGCACACAATTCAATGGGATCAGTGACATCCTAAGGCTGGGGGGACTTGAGTGAAAGAACTGATGCCCCCCTGACCTCACCACCAACATCCCAGCCACCCTAATTCAACCACCTTCTCAATCAAACCGCATGACAGCAGGATACTTTCCCAGGACAGCAGGGAGAATGGCGGCAAAAGTGCAGAGAGTGATCTAATAACTTTGCATAGCAGGGGCAAAGGTTAGCCACACAGGGCAGCAGACGAGCCCGACAGGAGGACGGCCGGAGGACGGTGGGGGGTCAGCCCACTGTTGGCCAAGCAAATGGTTTCTCTGGAGTGCACAAAACCTTTCCCACAGAATTTCTCAATGGGAATTGCTCTCGCTTTAACTTCTCACTTGAGGGTATAAAAGGTCCTCCGTGGTGTGTTGGTTGTCTTTTTTTATAAAGGAAAAGGAATCTGTGGTATTTTCTTCAGCTTCATATCATAGCACAAAACACGTGTTTAGAAATTATAAATAAAGGCTTTTCAGTTCTTGAATAATGAGTATTATCTTGTTTTTGTGTATTTTACTTATTTGGATAGAAGTTAATTGCAGTCCTGCCTCATGGCTCCGGAGTCCTGGGTTCAAAAACTGGGCTGGGGAGTTTCCTAGGTGGTGTTGGCACATTCTCACCGTGTCAGTGTGGGCTTCTTCAGTCAGGGAATGGTGACTTATAAGTGGTCTGGTGGGAGTAAGGGTGCCCTCAACCAGAGTTGGTTCCTGCCTTACTATAGGATAGGCACTGACTCCCTGTGACTCTGAACTAGCTAAGTGCTTAACAAAATAGAAAGGTGGGTGAATGATTACATGGAGACTGAAATTGTACGTGTGAATGGGTGGCATGTTGGTGTGGTGACTAGTGGCATGTGGAGTTTATATGTTCTCCACGTGTCAGCCTGGGCTTTTGTCTGATATATTTGGTTTCTCATTGTTGCCAGCGTTAGGGAACCAGTTCAGAATAGTGTGAATTGCTGGGTTACCAACTCGGTAATCCCAGTTCAGTTGTTACAAAAGAAAAGCAAAAAGAGGGCACGGTGTCACAACAAAAAGGGCACTGGCTGAAAAATCATAACGTGCAGAGTTCTCTGTGAGTTTCATATTTTCTTGGTTCTCACTTGGGAGCTGATCTGGACTCGAGTCCTGGTTGCAAATGAGATGTGCCCTTCTGAGGCTGTCCATTTTTAAGGTGCCCTTTTTACAAAGGACCGGAGCATCATGGACAGAGCTGACTGCCCTCATCAGGCATCTTCTCAGGGCTGTTGGGGAAAGAGAAGATACCATCAGTGACAGTGCCCCCCTCTGGCCTAGAGTGGTATTGCTTATCTCAGTGGAGCCTGGAAAGGGATCCCCGGTCAAAACGAGAAACATCCAAATGCAGAGCCGTATAGCCATATGTCACCGCAGTTTCTTGACAAAAGACGAGAATAATGAAAAATAGTTACACATGGAAGTGACGTTACCTGATGTCTGTACTACACTCTAACTACACAATCACCTAACCTGAACGACACTAACCATATCATTACTTCTGCCAAGAAACTTCAGTCAAAATCCTCAGTAACATGGCTCTGCAGTTGCATATTAGTGGGTTAGGGTTAGGGCTAGGGTTAGTATGACACCATCCATAACCTAAAGATGTACAGGTTGGGATGCTTGACGACTGAGTAAGCAGGAGTGTGTGTGCGGAGGAGTGTTGTCAATGAAACAAGCTGCCTTGGCCCACTAGCAAAACCTCATCCTAAGAACCACTTCACATCTGAAATGAAATGGAAACACTTAAGGCCTGAAAAACAAAGATTAACACGTGAACTTCATTACTTAAGGGCGGCATGGTGGTGCAGTGGTAGCGCTGCTGCCTTGCAGTAAGGAGACCTGGGTTCACTTCCTGGGTGCTCCCTGTGTGGAGTTTGCATGTTCTCCCCATATCTGCGTGGGTTTCCTCCGGGTGCTACAGTCCAAAGACATGCAGGTTAGGTGCATTAGCGATCTTAAATTGTTCCTAGTGTGTGCTTGCTTGGTGTGTGTCCTGTGGTGGACTGGCGCCCTGCCCTGGGTTTGTTCCTGCCTTACGCTGGCTGGGATTGGCTCCAGCAGACCCCCATGACCCTGTGTTAGGATATAGCGGGTTGGAAAATGACTGACTGACTGACTGATTTCATCACTTCAGGTAGACAATTTAGAAATCAAGACCTGAGCTGAACATTCTTACAGTTGGTCTGGACAAAGTATGGAAAACAGCAAGGACAAGATCCATTCTGGGGCCTGTAGTTTAAACTGAGATCAGCCGTAACCACAGCCTTGTGGTCTGAAATATCTCTCTATTATAATAAAAAAATCCTGGGAAGAGACAAGACTTTTTAGCCTGGGAGGAGATGTGACTTTTTCAGAGAGATACTTTTACGTCCCACAAGACGAGACTTTGTGCCAAGATGTTTAACCACACCTGGGGCCGGAAATAAAAGACAAAGAGTAGATGACAAAATAGAATGTTGTAAAGAATTCAAAAACGTTTTGCGCGATACACATGCAGAGCAGGTTAGAGATAATGAAAGTACGAAAATTCGAAAGACTCAAAAAAATGATAGTAAAGATCACATTAGCACAAACAAATGGAAATTATCACTCAGTGAAATAACAACAGTGAAAACTATATATTGTTCGGATTTAAACTTTAAGTCGGAGACTTGTAGATCGTCTAATTCATGTTGCCATCAGGGAAAATGCTGTTTCTTCCCAATGAAGAGGCGTATCTGTGAGAATTAAAATATTTGTTATTTGGTGAAAGTGAAAGCCACATATGGGAGCAGCAGAGATGCAAAGTGGATGGCACGTAGCGCAGGCTGGGGGGGTTGGTGAGTGAAGTGAGCAGGGGGCGAAGCCCCTAGTTTAATTAAATAACAAATGACTTTCAAAATAAGTTAGTAGTAAGTCTGAGGCCTTTGGTTAGTCATATATAAAATAAGGATAAGAAAAAAAGGAATGTAATTAAAAAAGGTTTTATCATTAAAAGAAACATACTTTTTATGTGACACTCAAAGCCTAAATAACAAACATTAGAGGCTGATTAATCACACAATCTAATGAAAGATTGTGCTTACTTGTTCTTTAAGACCTTATTTAATTAAGCAGTGGCACTTATGTCTCACATCATGAAGACCTTTGAGGGGCTGGTCCTGGACTATATAAGCCCTTTTGTGGTAGTCCATCTGGACTGAAAGCAGTTTGCTCCTCAGACAAAGATTGGTGTGGAGGATGCAATTATCTCTCTGCTCCACAAGGCATATTCTCACCTGAACAAAGCTGGCGGCACTGTGAGGATTATGTTTTTTGATTTTTCCGGTGCCTTCAATACCATCCAGTCATCCCTGTTAAGGGGTAAACTCAGAGATATGCATGTGGGTGAGCCTGTGGTGTCCTGGATAATGGACTATCTGTCTAAAAGAATGTAGTTTGGGAGACTTAAGGACTGTGTGAGCAACACTGGAGCACCACAAGGAATAGGCCTGTCTCATTTTCTCTTCACACTGTTCACCTCAGACTTTAAATTTAATAGCAGGTCATGTCACTTGCAGAAATTCTCAGATGATTCTGCACTTGTATTGATGTATTGATAAGGGGGATGAGGGAGAGGATGGGAGTCAGGTGGAGAACTTTGTTTTTTGGTGCAAAGAAAACTGTCTGCATCTTAACATCAGCAAAACTAAGGATCTGGTTATAGACTTTCACAGCACCAAAGAGTCTCTATGGTCTGTCTCCAGGAGTGGATGTAAAGGTGGTCCACTGATACAAGTACTTAGGGGTTCACATTAACAACAGGTTGAATTGTTCTCATAACACAGAGGAACCATATAAGAAAGGGCAGAGCAGGCTCTTTTTCCTTAGGAGACTGCATTCCTTTAATGTTGTGAAGTGACATCGTTCACATTTTCTACACTTCAAGAGAGGCCCACCAAATCAATAAGCTAATTAAAAGGGCAGGCTCAGTTATTGGATGCATTGTGAACCCCTTGCAGGTTGGAACAAAGGAGAGAATGAAAACAAACCTGAGTACCATTCTGAACAATGCTGCACATCCTCTCTGTGACGCAATAACACTGAGGACTTTCAGTCAACGAATCATTCGGCAGAAGTGTGTCAAGAAACGTTATGGGACTCCTTTATATCAACAGCAATATGTCTGCATAATGCCTCTTTCTTTTTAATTATTTTTTCTTTTTAGTCATTCTGGTGTGTGTTCAGACCATAGTGTGTGTGTAGATTAATTTATTTAGTTAAACTGTATATTTATGTAATTATTTATTTGAAGAGCTACTTTAAAAAAGGTAAATTCCCCCTGGGTACAGATAAATTAGTATCTATCTATCTATCTATCTATCTATCTATCTATCTATCTATCTATCTATCTATCTATCTATCTATCTATCTATCTATCTAACATATATTGCCTTTCATATCTATCTATCTATCTATCTATCTATCTATCTATCTATCTATCTATCTATCTATCTATCTATCATATAGTGCCTTTCATATCTATCATATAGTGCCTTTCATATCTATCTATCTATCTATCTATCTATCTATCTATCTATCTATCTATCTATCTATCTATCTATCTATCTATCTATCTATCTATCTATCTATCTATCTATCTATCTATCTATCTATCCTCTGACTTTACTCTTCATATCAGACTATCTTACCTAACATACGCTGCACACTGTCTTTACGTAGATAGTGATGGGTCCACTCTGACTCTTTGATCCTTCTCATAAAAGGTGAAAAAATTCACAGAAATAGATTAAAAAAATAATACAAAACATTAAAAAGAACACCAGAATGATTGAGTCTGGATTTCTAACAAGGATTAGAGGAGCCAAAAAACACTGTGATGTAGTCATGCCCACTATGTGATGCCATAATGTCATTGTCATCTTGGATTAGACTTCAATTAGACTTAAGGCAGAGTGTCATGCTGTGCGTGTTCAAACTACCCATAAGCCATCACAAACGTGTTGTATTGTGTCAGCTTTTATCCATTACAGTTACTGCTTCATTTTCAAATTGACTTTACTGTTTTGAGTTACCCTTGTATTATTCCACTTTCTAGTCTACCTAAGATTGAATGTTTTCTCGTCATGTTAAAATGTCTAAGTCACAATATTTCAGTCTGTGCTTCTAGGCTTCTTTTTTTAGGATGCTTTTATGAATGGACACAGTACAAAAGATAATTCATTGAATTTCTTTAACAGAATTTCTTTCTCATGGCTCCATGTCTCCACCGCATGGCACCTGGTTATTCTGGTGGTGTGCCATTCAGGAATTTTGTTCAGACAGCTATGTTGTTCACATCATCTTGATTTTCAAAACCTGCCCCAAGGTAGAAGCAGGACTCATCACTGAAGCTGGTGAGTCCCACCTCTGCCTTGACATTGCAGTGCAATTCAGGCTTTTTCAGCCCAATGCCATTCTAGTCATAGTCAAAATGTATTAGCAGTCTTTGAGAACATGGAAGGTATTCCACCTCTGTACGTTGTCAACTCACTGCCTAAGGTGTTACCCGTTGATCTACTGAGGACCCAAGCCCTGACATACACGTGGTAACTGCTGTCCTCATGATCTTGCAGTACTCCCCTGGTATTGATCCTTTGGGACTTCTCTCCGTTATTTCTAACACACTGGTTTGACAAACTGGCCTCAAGTGGGCTAGCAGTTTGACTACATGAGTTCCATCAGTTTAACTGCCTTGAGATCACAAAGATCCAACCCTGTCTGACTAACCGCCCATTCATATCTAATGGTGGTCAAGAGCATAAAGGACATGCAAATTCAGTCTTTTCATATCTGGCCATGCCTATCTCCTATGGTGAATTTTGTGACAATTTAACCACTATTGTCTTTGTAACCACAGAGTAAATACTTGAGTGTAATGATATCAGCGAAAGACACGTGTCTTGATGTTAGTGGCCATTGCTTCCATACTGTTCACAGCAAGCGCCCCTCCCCACTAAGCTGATTTGTCACCAAACAAATTAAGATTCATTTCCCAAGAGAAATGGCTGTACCCTGATTCACGTCGGCACGTCTGGTGACATCATTGCAACAAGACTCTGCCTCTCCTCCTTACTTTTTCATCCGTCCTTTTCCAATCCACAAATGAATTGTGTGAGCTGTGATAAGAGGAATGGGAGCCCCGGTTTTAATTAGTAACCTCTCAAGACAACTCTGTTCAGATGTCTTCTGAAAATCTAAAGAAGCTATATATTGTGTCCTTATCACATTATCAATACTGATGACCTCTTTCAAGAAATCAATAGGACGTGTTTTCCAGGAGCATGCTTTCCGTATAACATGCTGATTATTCCCAAGAGGGCCGTTTTCTTTTTAAATATATGCTTTTCTATGGCCTCTCTTCCTAACCTTTCTTTAACCTTTTCAAGAAATGAAGTTAGCTTCAAGTCTTTGTCATTCCTCTGGTCTTCTTGGTCAGTATTTTGAGGGGAGTTTGCATATTTTTAAATCACAGGAGACCACTTTGCATTGATTGTTAAATATCTGCATGGCAGTAATGAATACAATCTCCCAGTGAACTTTCCAGAGTGAGGGTAAGTGCAGCCCAGCTGGACTCTTAGGCTGGCACCTGAACTATTACTCAGTGTCTGCCACCTCCAAGTATAGCACAGCTTAAAATGGCATCTTTCTTAGTCTCTGGTACTCCAGCTGCCATTCCCTGCATTTGAAAAGTTCAACATTATCATTATACAGTGGTGTGAAAAACTATTTGCCCCCTTCCTGATTTCTTATTCTTTTTCATGTTTGTCACACAAAATGTTTCTGATCATCAAACACATTTAACCATTAGTCAAATATAACACAAGTAAACACAAAATGCAGTTTGTAAATGGTGGTTTTTATTATTTAGGGAGAAAAAAAATCCAAACCTACATGGCCCTGTGTGAAAAAGTAATTGCCCCCTGAACCTAATAACTGGTTGGGCCACCCCTTAGCAGCAATAACTGCAATCAAGCGTTTGCGATAACTTGCAATGAGTCTTTTACAGCGCTCTGGAGGAATTTTGGCCCACTCATCTTTGCAAAATTGTTGTAATTCAGCTTTATTTGAGGGTTTTCTAGCATGAACCGCCTTTTTAAGGTCATGCCATAGCATCTCAATTGGATTCAGGTCAGGACTTTGACTAGGCCACTCCAAAGTCTTCATTTTGTTTTTCTTCAGCCATTCAGAGGTGGATTTTCTGGTGTGTTTTGGGTCATTGTCCTGTTGCAGCACCCAAGATCGCTTCAGCTTGAGTTGACGAACAGATGGCCGGACATTCTCCTTCAGGATTTTTTGGTAGACAGTAGAATTCATGGTTCCATCTATGACAGCAAGCCTTCCAGGTCCTGAAGCAGCAAAACAACCCCAGACCATCACACTAGCACCACCATATTTTACTGTTGGTATGATGTTCTTTTTCTGAAATGCTGTGTTCCTTTTACGCCAGATGTAACGGGACATTTGCCTTCCAAAAAGTTCAACTTTTGACTCATCAGTCCACAAGGTATTTTCCCAAAAGTCTTGGCAATCATTGAGATGTTTCTTAGCAAAATTGAGACGAGCCCTAATGTTCTTTTTGCTTAACAGTGGTTTGCATCTTGGAAATCTGCCATGCAGGCCGTTTTTGCCCAGTCTCTTTCTTATGGTGGAGTCGTGAACACTGACCTTAATTGAGGCAAGTGAGGCCTGCAGTTCTTTAGACGTTGTCCTGGGGTCTTTTGTGACCTCTCGGATGAGTCGTCTCTGCGCTCTTGGGGTAATTTTGGTCGGCCGGCCACTCCTGGGAAGGTTCACCACTGTTCCATGTTTTTGCCATTTGTGGATAATGGCTCTCACTGTGGTTCGCTGGAGTCCCAAAGCTTTAGAAATGGCTTTATAACCTTTACCAGACTGATAGATCTCAATTACTTCTGTTCTCATTTGTTCCTGAATTTCTTTGGATCTTGGCATGATGTCTAGCTTTTGAGGTGCTTTTGGTCTACTTCTCTGTGTCAGGCAGCTCCTATTTAAGTGATTTCTTGATTGAAACAGGTGTGGCAGTAATCAGGCCTGGGGGTGGCTACGGAAATTGAACTCAGGTGTGATACACCACAGATAGGTTATTTTTTAACTAGGGGGCAATTACTTTTTCACACACGGCCATGTAGGTTTGGATTTTTTTTCTCCCTAAATAATAAACACCACCATTTAAAAACTGCATTTTGTGTTTACTTGTGTTATATTTGACTAATGGTTAAATGTGTTTGATGATCAGAAACATTTTGTGTGACAAACATGCAAAAGAATAAGAAATCAGGAAGGGGGCAAATAGTTTTTCACACCACTGTATGAAGTGTGTCTTAACCAGCCACAACGCTTGATCATGCGATAAATTCTTTTATTTCTTTAAAGCATGAATACATTACTTACACTACAATGGGTGTATCTTATGGATTCTGGCCTGCTTATCACAAAAAAACACCTTAAAATATTTCTATCATGTACCATTTTATTGCAATTGTCTATTTGTGTGATTTCTTCTCAAACATCTGAGGTGACCTAAAAGTAGTGGCACTGCTACTAGAAATGCAGGTCAGATGCACCAAGTACTGCAAATGGGACAGCCGTCATTGTATTAAAAAGAATTGGCCGCTGAGTAAGGTCGGAAAAGTGTGGTAACGTAAGCCACTTGTCAACCCAACAAGACATTTTTGCCTCCTCTTTATGTAAAACTTGAACTTATCAAGAATTTCATGAAAGTAATGAAGAAGGAAGGCGAAGGATCTCTATACTTGAGACAAATGTTCCCATGATGCCAAGAAAAAGGAAGGCATTTTTGTTGGTCCACAAATCAGACATTTCATCAACGACAAACAGTTCGAAGATCAGCTAGTAGGGCCAGACTAAATCATATGGAAGGTTCTCAAACATCTTGTTGAGAATTTTCTTGGCAACTACAGAGCACCAAACTAGGTCATGTCCAGCCGATAGACAACATACTCCAAACATACTGGTCCCTACAAAAAGTTTAATTGGTCAGTTTGGTTTACTGCGATTTCTCAGTTGGACTTCAGTGACACGATTGAAAGAGGAAGTGCGAGTGTGATACAGACGAGGAAGAGTAAAGGGATAGGAGGCAAGCTGAGAGAGTTGCCTTCAAAGATGGGAAGCTTAAAAGTAGACAGGAGGCAAGCAAGGGGGCACTGAAATGACAAATTCTGAGAAGTAGGGTTTATAGGAATGTCATCGAGAATTACCAGTCAAGAGAGGTTCAGACGCACAAGGATACCAAGGAAAGGCGCTGAAGGTACACACTGGGCAAGAGATAGCAAATATTTTTAATTGATTCTCACTGGTCTACAAAAAAATATTTTTTGTTTGCTTCTGGGACCTTCAGAGCAGCTCTTTATTAAGTTTTTTACACTGATTTCATATATGAAATCGGAATTAAGCTAGCACGTCAGGTTTTTGAAATACACATCATTGACGTTTTGACACTTTTGAATATCAATATAATATACCAACACGATATCTCGAGTTTGGACTCTGTCCCACCAAAATTGTTTTGATGTATTTATTCTGAAAACAAACCAGAAGACGATACCAGAGACACGTTAAAGTATATTTATGTCAATTTACCTCAATATAAAAGTGAGGTCAGTGTGCCCAAAAATGTTGGAGGCACTCGCTTCTGCACTTGTACTGCACATCCATCTCTCTTTGCAAGAACCAACAGTAGTCACCCATCATGCTCGGAGTGAATTTTCCCCGATATCAGTTTTCCATCACCTTTATATCTTGATGAAATCTTTCCCCATGCTCATCTCTGACATCGCTCAGATTTGGTGGAAAAACGTCGAGATGAGAATGTAAAAAATGCGTCTTCAGTGACATTCTGGCTCCCGTAAGCTAATATACTTTCAGCATATTCTCCACAAGCTCAGCATAATTCTCTGCTCTGTGACCATCAAGAAAATTCTGGAAAACCCACACGAATGAAGGTGCTGATTCAGAGGGCTTCAGTTTCCTTTTGAACTCATCGTCAAGCATCAGTTTACGGATTTCAGGGCCAACAAAGACACCTTCCTTCATTTTGGCTTCACTTTTCTCGAGACCAAACTTATTTCTTAAATGCTGAAACACATCGCCTTTACTGTCCAGTCACCCTAGTTGTCCAAGACCTGGAACATCATAACTAAAAAATGGGATGTGCTGGACGAAAACGGTTTTCAGATTTGGAGTCAGCAAGTGAAATTTGTTACAGTACAGATGAAAGAATCCCAATAGCAAAATGCTTGTTGACCAGTGTTACTTGTCTTTGACAGGTAATGTTGCTTGTAGTATGATAAAGTCCCATAAATCCAACAAGTATCAGTATACCCAACAGCATGAGTGGAGGGTCGTAGCCCAGCTAAATAACCTCACAAGCTGACCTGTCTGACAGGAGAATGTCTTATGCTTACACACAGGGTAAATAATTCAAGTTTACAGTGTCATTTTCTAGTTTATTAATATGCAGGTATCAGTCAGCAAGTGAAAAGACTGGCGTCCACTAGCAAGTGAAGTGTGATTTCAGTATGACTGACAGGTCAAACATGATGAGAAGAAGACTATGTGAGGGAGGGTATGAGGGCATGTAACATGATTTTTTAGCTCATTTTCTGGCCACTTTTTTCTTAGTTTTTATTGGTTCATTTGGTTATTTTATATCTAGAGACGCCTAGAAAGACACATACAGTATATTATGAGTGGCTAAATTTATAATTTAAAGGAATCCCATCTTTGTATCTTAACATGGAAAAATTCTCCTAAAAAAGAAAACAGATTCTTAAGGCTATTCCAATACATTTTGTGAGCTGGACTGTTAATGGTCTCAGTCATAAGATTAAGTGAGAAAAAAAGTGTTTCACTACTTTAATAAGATTTGAAAATTATTTTTAAAAATAATGCATGCCAAGTTACTTACTCCGTGATGGACTGTCATGTTTGCCCTTTTTAGAAGAAATTCTGGCCTTTTTACTGATATTGTTCGGAGTAGACAGAATGTATACACTGCAGAGATATTAAATTAGATTAGATAACTTTATTGATCCCAGGGGGAAATTCAGAAATATCAGCAGACCTGTGGATTGAGGATTCAGAAACAGTAAAGAGACTTTCTCTGACAAACAGCACAGCACCACTAGCACTTACACCAGTCAGTACAGGGACAGTTTCTATTCACAGCTCATAAGGTTACTGTACAGCCAGCTATACAAAGAAATAATGTACTTGTTCTTGTATGTATGGTGTCACACAAAGTAGACCAAAGAGTCATAAAAAGGTTTGGGACAGCCACCCATATATTGTTCCCTGGCTGCAAAAGGTTATGAATTATAGCACAAATCAGAGTTCAAGACAAACTGATGCTATAGATGAAAGATGGCAGCTTTCAAAGGCCAGCAAAGGAAATAATGTTATCTAGGGTGGAACAGGAAGGGTCCTCCTCCATAGGCTCAGACCCAGACGTGACGTCATCCAAAGGGCCAGAAGGGTCTTCATCCATAGGTTCAGGGCTGGAAGTGACGTCATCAAAGGCCCTGAAACCGGAAGTGTTGTCATTGAGGCCAGGTGGAATTTCCCGTGAATGGTCTGCAGGAAAGTGAGAAAAAGAGACAGCGCACTCCGCCACCTCATGCGCATGTGTATGACAATGGTAAAAAAGAGACCGCATAAGGGGGGTCCATGATGTTGGGGAATTCTGTTTAATTTGCTTAACATAGACAAAAAAAACAACAACAACAACATTGAATAACTGAAAGAATGTAAAATAAATTGTGTTGATAACACTGATGTGACCACCTGGTCTTCAAAATGACGCAGGCTTGATGTTAGTTTTGAGTTTTATGTGCTGGCACAGGAAGAGAGAGCGACTGAAGGTGGTTCAAGAATAGTGACAAGTGAAAGAGCCAAGTTCTGATACTCGTACAGTTACAGCATGTGAAACTGATCATAAAATTGATTTTGCAGGCAATTCTGTAATTGCAAAATTCAAAGCTCACTAAAGAAATTTTTAAGGTGTTTTCTTTAGTGGATTTAGTGGAATTCTGATCCATAAAACCTCTTTCACCATCATGTGTTTACCTTTGTTCTTTTCAGCAGCTGCATACTATAATCCATACCAGACCAGCGAAGTCAGTTTTAGTTATGTCACTCATTTACATCATCAGGGAAGAGTGCAGCATGTTTATTAAAAATGTTATGTGCTGCTACTACTAAAGAAAGTATCAGTACATAGAAAGTCACTGCTGCCAACCACCAGCCTTATCCTAGCTGAAGATATGAACAATTCTGATAATTGTATTTAAATACTAAATGACAGGCAGAGGCACGTGGAATTAATGTATGAAAAAAACATTTCTTCTTGTACTAGATGTGTTACTAACTAAGGTGAGTGGAAATTAAAGCAGTGAAGTAGAACCTCAGCGTTAACATTTGCAGTGCACCATGTCTCTGTTATATGAGCATTTGCTATGGGACAAAATAAATAAATGTCACAAATTTTGTTGTAAGTAAAAATGCAATTTATTTTGTGAATTGTTTTGTAAAGTGAAACACTGAGATTCCCTGTGAGTTTAATTTCGTATGAATCATTTCGCTTATCACTATTCAAGAACAATGTCATTAGTGATCTTCATGGGTGGGCTCGTTGAGGCTGAGGGTGGAAGCAGAAGACAAGATACAGATGGAGTCACTTCCAAATCCCTTCTCTGTGTAACCCTGAAATCAGTCTCTGTAAGAGATATACTATGCTCATGTGCATGGCAGTATTCAGAATATACTGTATATAGTTATATAGTGGATTCAGAAAGTATTCACATCCCTTAACGTTCTGCAAACTTTATTGTGTTGTAGATTTAATTTTAAATGGATAAATCTGCCATTTTTACCCACAAATGTAGTACTAGGGTGTTGTACTGTGTTAGCCATTATGGAAGTGGTGAGAAGTTAAGCATCTTGCCTGAAGAAGAGGCCTGAGTCCTTGAAAGCTTGCATATTGTAATCTTTCTAGTTAGCCAATAAAAAGTTTCATTTTGCTTAACTTCTCACCATACTCATAAATGTACACTCAATAACTCATAATGACAACGTAAAAACATGTTTTCAGAAACATTTGCATATTTATTAAAAATCAAAAACTAAAATCTCTCATTCATATGAATATTCAGACCATAATTTAATACTTCATGGAAGCCTCTTTGGCAGCAATTGCAGTGTCAAGTCTTCTAGGATAATTAGCTACAAGTTTTGCATACCTGGATTTGGGCAGTTGATCCCATTCTTCCTAGCAGATCCTCTCAAGCTCCATCAGATTGGATGGGAAGCGTCTGTAATCCGCCATCTTCAGGTCTTTCCATTTTGGTTCAATAGAGTTTTAGTTTGAGCTATGGCTGGACCACTCACAGACTTGTCCTAGAGCCACTCCAGTGTTGACTCGTCTGTATGTATTGATCGACTATCTTTCTAAAAGGTGAACTGTCAGCCCAGTCCGAGGTTGTGTGTACTCTGGAGCAGGTTTTTGTCAAGGACCTCTCTGTATTTGGCTGTATTCTCTCAATTGTGCCCAGTGTCCCTGTCCCTGATACTGAGAAGCACCCCCATAGCACAATGTTGCCACCACCACTACCAGGCTTCAGCGTAAGTATGGTATTAGGCAGTTGATGAGCATTGCCTGGTCTTCATCAGACATAATTCTTAGGGTTCTGCCCAAAGAGTACAATTTCGGTTTCATCAGACCAGAGAATCATTACCCTCATGTTTTCATAGTCCTTTAAACTGTCATTTACTCAAAAGTGACTTCAATCTGGCCAGTCTACCATAAACGCCTGATTGATGGAGTGCTGCTCAGATGGTCATCTTTCTGACAGGTTTTCCCATCTCAGCAGAGAACTTTTGAAACTCTGTTGCAGTGACCTTTGGGTTCTCTGTCACCTCCCTTACCAAGGCCCTTTTTGTCTGGTTACTCAGTTTGGCTGGATAACAAACTCTAAGAAGAGTCCTGGTTGTTCCAAACTCCTTCTGTTTCACAATCATCGAGGCCACTGTGCTCCTGGGGACACTTACAGCTTTACAAATGGCTTTATATCATTGCCCAGATATATGGCTCACCACAATTTGGCCATGGAGATTTACAAAAGGTTCTTTGGCCTTCAAGGCTTAGGTTATGTCATGATATGCAGTATGAATTTTGGACCTTACATCCAAGAGATATTATTATCTTTTGGATGCATAAACACAGGTGTGTGCCTTTCAAAACAAGGTCCAGCAAATTCATTTTGTCTTGTGTGCCTTGCCTTCTCTGCACATCTCAAGCATAATTAGCCTCCTTGGTGTTAATCCTGAGTGTACCTCAGGTTCAGAACTCCATGTAATTATAGTTAACCATGATTCAGACTCGGGGTGATGTTTAATGATCTGCTTTACTGTACATTTTTAAGCCTGCATAACTCTCAGGACTGAATTCTGCTGCCATCTAGTTAATGAAATAACATCATGCTGCAGAAAATCACTAATTGTTGTATGTGTTGTGCCATGGTAAAGTAACTCATGCATATTCATAAGTGGGGCGGAGCCTTCAACCAAAACATAATGACTCCACTTCTGGTACCACTTGTCATGCTTGGGTCACCAAGTTGCACAGGTTCATTCAGGGTTTTCAAGAGACAGAAACTTTATTCGAATACAGGCGGAACAAACAAAAGTCTATCAGGAGTGATCCGGGGAAACTGTCAAATTGGTCGCCACAGCTCCACCTCTCGATCAAAAGAACACAAAATCTTCCTCCTCAAAGGGGTGGGTGTGGTGGCCCAGGAGTGTCGACCATAGCAGAGGATGTCTGGGGGAAGAGAGACAAGGCAGTGAGACACTAGGTCAGCCACTAGGAAGCCCAGTGTGAGATGCAGATCACGCGCCACGGCAGCAAGCAGCAGGCTGGCAGAGATGAAAAACCTGTGTTTGTTTCCCATTGTATCACTGTTTAAGAGGGGGTTTCAGAGGAACAGCCATGTCCCCTTGGGGCCGTGTTCACAGCATGTAAACGTGAAGCTGTAAAGCCAGTTTTAGATCCAACTGAAAACGAATCATTAGTTGAATCCAACGATTGTGATGATAATGTGAATTGGTCATCAGATGTTGACTGAGACAATGAAATGGCATAGTGCATACAGGGCAAGTGCCACCATTAGGGTAAATTAGGCATTTGCCTCAGGCGCAGATGATAAATTGAGGGGGAAACCCAGCTACTTGGATTAGCTATGGAACAGTCGGATTATGCACTAATAAGCTTGGCCTGTGGCACAAAATAACCTAACACATACGGCCAACATGCATAGTGACTTCAGTTGAGTAAATGCTGCAGCGGGGTTCGCTATCTACATGGCGAAATGGCAAAATGATTGCAGACAAGTAGAATGACTAGAAAGATATTAGCCCCCCAAGCACTGTTCACAAAGCAGCCACTGTCAATGTTTATGTCAGGGGAAATGAGGATGTCGCTGTGCGTTGCTCAGTGGTATCCTACAATAACACAAGGGGATTGTGTCAGGCACTGATATTTCAACCCCTGTTTGGTGAATGCAAGAGAAAAAAATCTATTAAGAAAAGCGTGCAAAGAAACACATCCCTACTGTCCCGACTGCAACATAGGGCTGTGTGTTGGTCATGGTTTCAAAGCATCTCACACGAAGCACGTGAACTAAATCTGCATCAGTAAAGCAGTGGGCACTACACTAATCTTTCCTACTGTATTTATTTTGACATTGTGGTATTTCCATATTTCTGTTACACATAATAACATTTTTATTGTTGAAACAAAATCAACGCTTTGCTTCATTTTCTCGGGGTAAACATAACACTAAGGAGTGTACAGCAAACAGGAGGCACCTGGCCACAATTTGGACTCAAGAAAGTGAAGGGGTGTGAATACTTTCTGTTGAACTTTACCTATGTTGTCTGCTTGTTTATTTATTTCTTTATTTAGTGTGTGTGATTTTCTGACAAGAATTCCACTGTGCTATGTATACATGATAATAAACTTGAATTTGAGACATACTTTACCTCCAGATAGTGATGAAGGAGCATAATGTAGCTCCAAACATGCATGAGCCAGATGTGACTTAGTAGGATGAAGGATGGATAAGGATGATGAAGCTCTAAGGTGCCCTCACGGGATGCCATCTTTTGCGAGATGGACACTGCGTGAATGTTTGGGCTTAAAGTAAACGAGTCAGTCAGCAGGGCATTTTTGAATGTTGGATGCATATTAGAAAGACAAACTACCGGAGAGAGCAGAGACGTCGTCGCATAGGCAAGGGGAAGACAAAGAACAAGCTTAAACAATTGCATGAATTGTAGTCCAGGGGATAGCAGGCACAAAGTCAGGAATATGTGAAACACCGAGGGGCATGAGAAGGCTGGGGAATGAGAAATAAACAATGATAGAGTAAAACAGCACTAACTTCAAACCCTCTCTTAAGTAGCAAATACTAATTAGGTTTGGAGCAAGTAGCCTGTGTTGGGAGTGTACTGTTATTGGTGTTGCCTAGCAACTGGAAGTGGTATGCTAATAGAATAGGGGTGTGGTCAAGGTGAAAAATAAACAGGGGGCACAACCACTGGGAAGCGGGACACTCCATTGAATTAGACCTGACATCATGTTGGTGCAATTGGGTAAAACTCAGATGTACAGCTGAGGGCAAGTGAAGTAAATGGTCCTAAGATAATGAGTGGAAATGTACAGGGACTACATGACAATTCTAATCAGAAGACACTGTAGTCTGGAACTGAAGATGGAGCCATATAGCTGTGGGTTGACAATGCAAACATTTCATAGCAGACACTCCATCTTTATTTCAACACTTATGGATTCTGTTTCTTGTTTTTTTCTTTTGTGAATAAAGAGAAAAATTAATTGTACAAGATCCCTGATGGTAGTGGAGGAGGTGGACGGCTCAAGTGTCACATGTGAACACTAAAATGAACAAACCCACCACACCAATGTATTGGTACATAAGCAGAGTTGAAGTTGCAGCAGAGATTTAGGAAAAATGCAAAAGACTAATGAAGGGGCATAAATACTCTACAGGGTGGAGAGTGGGCCGTTCTCCCTCTTGAATCACATGTTTAATGTTTTACCATGGCCACACTGACACACGTTCACTTCATTTTTGGACACATCAAGTTTGGCAAGATTTGTCCAGACTGAAATGATTTAAAATGTGAGTAAATGTTGACAGATCTCTAACTACTAAGGATCTGGACTGGCTGTAATTGTGGTCTGTCAGGAATCAGGAAATCAAATGTTTGTAGGGTCATTATTGTCACATGTACAGAGTGCAGTGAAATTCCTACTTGCATGTGCTAATCAGCATGCAACACATCATCAGCACCATGATTAGTGAGTAGGGCCACCTTACCTCGAATCATCTGTCTTCCTTACCTTAAATATGTACTTACATCATATTGTAATGCTTACATACTAATTGGATATCTGATGGAGATCTGCTGATTAGGGGCCACATCTGCATTTCATCAGTGAATTGCCCCCATTTTTGGAACTTAGCACAGCTATGGACAGTTGCTGTCTATAGTGAGTTTAGTCAGTAAAAGTTTGATTTGGGGATAAAATTTGTTTAGTAATTACACCTGCACTTTTACACCCCGGGCAGCACTGGGTCTCCATGCTATGAGAAACAATTTAATCTTCCAAGATGTTTCAGATGGATGGAGGCCTTTTGTCTGCAATTCCCATAGGGCCATAGTTACATTCACATTGATTTCTACAGCAGGTGTGAGTGTGCCATGGGATTATTGTTGCCTTGTGCCTGTTGCTCCTGTAATGCACATTATTACATAATATAAAGTGTCATGTCATTTTCAAACCTGCTTAATCCCAGCTAAAATAGGCTGCAAGGCTGGAACAAACCCTGGACAGGGCATCAGTTCATCGCAGGGTGAACACACACATACAAACCCACACAAGGGCCAATTTAGCAGTGCCAATTTACCTAACCTGTATGTATTTGGATAGTGGGAGGAAACCGGTACACCCAGAAGAAACCCATGCAGACATGAGTAGAACATGCAAACTCCATACAAAGATATGAACCCTGGTCTCCTTACTACAAGGCAGCAGTGCTACCACTGCAGCACCACCTATAATAATATAATATAATATAATATAATATAATATAATATAATATAATATAATATAATATAATATAATATAATATAATATAATACGCTGCTGTGACTGTCTGTTTGTCTGTCCAGTATTTTAAATCACCTGTAGCTCGCAAACTGTTTGAACTATTGACCTGAAATTTGGTAAACATATACTACATGACATCTACTATCCACTTTTGGGGCTGATTGACCTCCAAGGTTATTCCTCTTTTTATTTTTATTTTATTGTAGAATCAATTCTCAGCAGTAGCCAACAGGGCAGCCGTGCGGTGCATGTGTACCGGCGCCGTTCTCATGCCCTACCACCTTTGCCATCACTTCCCCTACCTCTTCATATCTTAAATCATTCTTGAGGCAGATTGAACACTTAAGTGCCAGCTTAAGAGAAAAATTAAGGAAAATGTACAAAGTAATTGCAACACAAACACTGAATTAATCAGTTTTAACGTGAAAAGATGCTGATGAAAGAAGAGAAGAAGCAGGCTGCTAGGGTGGAGAAAAGAAGAGCTGCTCTGGAAGCAGCGAGCGCATCAAGCATGAGCAAATGAATGGTAAACGTACAGAGAAAGAGGATGAAAACTAGGAATCGTCAAGTCAAGTGTATTCAATGCACATTATCGTGCAGTGTGCCATTACTGGTAATATAATATATACAGTGCTTGTAACCCCATTGGAAGTTTCGTATTTTTTGTTATACAACATTGATTCACAGTGAATTTAATTTGGCTTTTTTGACACTAATCAACAGAAAAAACTCTTTAATGTCAAAGAGAAAACAGATTTCTACAAAGTGGTCTAAATTAATTACAAATATAGAATAGAAAATATTTGGTTTCATTGGTATTCATCTCCATTAATATGACACACCTAAATCATCACTGGCATGGTCAAATGGTTTTAGAAGTCCCATAATTAGTTCAATTAAGATCACCTGTCTGGGGTTTCTATTGATTGTAGTCTAAATGCTCCTGTAAGTGAAAGGGCCAACTTGTACTTAGTTCGTATGGTGGACTAACCTGCACAATGAAGAGAAAAACACATCACTGTGCTGCTCTGGTGTAATAGCTGTATGGTAAAAACATATGCTTAAAAAAACAATAATACTTTAGAAACCAATTGTTGTACTTACTACACATCATAACTATTACAAATATAATCTTAGGACAGATTGGTAAAAAAAAGCAGGAAATGACTGGCTAGCTAGCCTGGGAGAACACAGGTGGGCTGAGATAAAAGGACATTAACAGGTCACCAACAAGGTTTTCCTGGAATGGAAGGGATAGGATGAGTCTATGGAAGGGGGGTATGTTTTTAGAAAAAGAAATATAAACATGGGCTGCAGTGGGAGGTGAGTCATATATAAATAGGACTGGAATTAAGTAGGGGAGACGGATCAAGAAATAGATCAAGAAAGCTACTTGTACATAAAGACAGGACAACATAGAAACTCTACTTTTTTCTGCCATTTTCCATCCTGAGAAGACCATCTCTCTCAGTTGCCATATTCAGTCAGGCCCTGCTGCCTTGTGGCAACAGCATACTGGATTAAAGCCCAAGCTGGACCAGAGACTAATAAAACAGACAGCCACTTGGTAGAAAGCATATGGATGCAAGATGAATTGCTATTTAGATTGTAATGGTACTAGAATCGTAATCACACTCACATTTTTACTTTGCGTATACACTAAATCCTTATTATCCATTGTAATAAAAAGGAAAGACAGTGAGAAGTTTTGGGGCACCTGTTGGCAAACCCCGTATAATTGATGTCTCAAAACAGAGAAGTAAAACACAGTTCAAAATATTACATTGTGTCTTTTCAGATGGGAGTCTGGATACAACTACCAAAGATGGTGGTTCTTCCAATTGTTACACATGTGCGAGTAGGAGGCAGCTAAAGGGCCTGAATAATTGTAATTCTACACCTGACCAGGGGGCGGCGGGGTGCACTGACTGTTTCTCTTTCCCATTCTCGGGAAATCCTGCCTGATTCTGGCGCCTATGAAGACGCCACTTCCGGTCCTGGCGCCTATGAAGACGCCACTTCTGGTTCCGGTGCCTATGAAGACGTTACTTCCGGTTCCGGCCCAGATGACGTCACTTCCTCCACCGGCCTTTAAAGACGCCATCTTGCCTCCACATAACCAGTGCTATTTTGGACTCAGTATTGTGAACAACTCTGTTCAATTTTCAACCTTTTGCTGCCAGGGAATATTATACGGGTGGCTGCCCCAAACCTTTATGATGTCTGTTGGTCATTTTTCTGACAAAATTATGATTCTTTCTGGCACAAAGAGACAGGTCTAGCTGGAAAGACACAAGAAACGATGTCGGTGGAAGAAAAACCATCAATCTTCTGGTCTGCAGAGGGAGACCAAGTGAAGGCATTATTGTAGAATTCCAACCCCTGGAGTGGCAGAGAATTACTATTCACCACAGCCTTTAAACCGTCGCCTATGTGCATGTGCGTGACACCATGGATCCAGTTTCTGAGAATACGCTAATCCACTATTATAAAAATGTATCCTGTTTTGTGACACTAACAGTTTACTTGCGCCTATTCACAGCCATGTGTAGCAGAAAAAAATTCCAAGAAAATGGACAATAACAGGCCGGAAATGTCCCTAGATGTCCAGGGCTGTATGTCAGCTACAGTGGATCAGTGGATTGGCATCAAGAGGTTTGGGTAAGCTGTTGAATACAATTTGCGATGGGGACTGGGGCTTGCAATTGTTCCCCATGAATAAGAAATTCCTACTAAAAGCACACTGATGAAGTTCCTTCCCTTTGTAAACAACACCCATTGCTACTACTAATTAGATTGTTTTGTAAGGTCCTCAGATCGGCCCTGCTGTAGTTGCTTGTGGCCTCTGGCAGAGTACTTAGAAGATGATCATATTTGGCTATAGAGGAAGTAAAAGTCGTAACAAAATTTTTGTAGGTAAAGCCTTTGGTGGGATCATTACTGAGCCTAAAGCGGCGAGAACAGAGGCCTGGGGTGTTCGCTTGACACTGACTGCCTCTCCTGGTTCTCCCCCTGAGCAGTTGAACCTAACCCCATTTTTCCTATAGGATCAATGGTTCAGCATCCATGATTTCTGTATTTGCGGGGTTTATCATGAACATAACCACCACAGATAACGAGAATTGGCTGTAGTTGGGCACAATCAGAAATCGTAATTTAATCTAACCTAAGAATGAATAAATGTACTGTATAAACATTTCTCCTGCCTGTTCTGGCACTCTATTTAGTTGCCTGGTGTCACACATGTGCGAATAGGGGACAGCCGAGCAGCCCGATCGCGCATGAAACAACAAGAAACGGGGATGCGGAATGCGGTACTAATGCACTCTTCTCCTTTACACCCACAGGAAAACAACAGAATAAAAAGCTTTACCGCAAGAAATGGCTCTGATCTTCCCTGAAGAATAACGCCACATCGCTCCACTAAGTTCATCGCACCTTCAGCTTCCTCCTGATGTCATCTCTGACCATTCTCCAACCCCTGTCATTTCCGTCAGCCTATTTCCTATTTTCATTAAGCCTCCTCTATAAAAACTCCATACTCTTGTTGTCAAGTGTGTGTTTATTGTGCAACATTGACTGTGGCAACCTTGAACTTGAACTCACGGCCAGTATATAGGGAGGCTCTCCAACTCTTTACCTGTCTTGTGTCTCTTGATTTATTACACTGGGAATATAGAATGTAAACAAAAGGGAAACCAGGCTTGTAAGGATAAACATAAAAATGGCTATGGACAGGATTTGGGCCATTCTGTTAAGGTTTACATAATAATGACTATAAAAGACTCTGGTAGGACCCTACCATCACAAAACAACCACCAGGTGGCATCAGGCAGTTAACAGTGAATTCTCTGAGGGCTAAAGAGATTCACATGAGAGGACATTCATGACATGCACTATGAAATTCAAATGTCTGCCGGTATCACTCGCCTTCATTTTCTTCTCTCTTCACACATCCTTTACTGTGCCTTGTGCTATTCACATCAAATATGATTATAAGGCAGAATGAAAATGAACAAATCTCCAAAGCAATAAAAAAAACAGAAACACGTCTCAAAATAAGAATAGAAGAAATTCACCTCAAGAACAGAGAATACTGCACTCTGTAAAATGATGATCAACAGAGAGGACAGCAGCATCTCTGCTGGCAGACATTGGAGTTTCACTTTGATAATTGGCAGTTAGAATGATAGATTAACAGAATTACTCTTCTGATTGTGATTTTATTTCTAATTCTCCCATCCATCCATTATTGAACCCGCTTAATCCTGTTGAAAATTACAACAATTGATTGCTACTAAAATTGGATTTTTGTATGTAATACTCAAGTGTGCTCATTAATAATTAATTGCCTATGATTACACTTTGAGACCTGTGCTCTCTTCATTCTTCTACACGTCTGACACAAAGAAAATTAAAAATCAGCAGCAGATCTCCGTGCCAGAGTCTCGAGCGTGCAATAGGATTAAAGACACTTCTTGTATGTTCCTCTAAAGCGTGGCTTCACAGAAGAAGAGCCATAGGGCTTGAGAGGAGCGCCTCAATGAAGACCGCTGTTTCTTTAAGAGATGACTTCCCAGCCTGCAGCTGTGCCTCTTAAAGGCCATGGAAGATGCATTACTCTCAACACAATAGCCTTCATTGCTTTTTTGTTACACATGAAAAGATCACAATTGTTGTTTTTTTAAAGAAAACAAATGTCCCCACTTGAGCCTCTGCCGGCTTGGAATAACTGGAATTCCTCTTTAACAGATATTTCTTTTTCGAAGGAGAATGTCTATTTAAAATATATAATGATATCAACCACAGTGGATGGCCTGGCCGTTTTGTTCTTGCAGAAGTTGGGTCTCAATAATTTGTTCAGATATTGGTCAGTATTTAAAAACAAATACATTTTTCCCAAATTCCATCACATCACCAAATTAGAGTCATTACTGAACTTATAATATTTATCTTGTGTATTACTGATGTGCATTAGCTCTACATTTAGGACACTCAGTCCCTGAGCATATGAAATGAAGAGTGTCCATCCATTTCCTAAGTTGCTTATCCAGTTTTAGGTTACGGAGGAGCTGGAGCTCATCTCAACAGCATTGGCTGCAAAGCAGGAAACAGCCTCATATAAGGAGGATTAACCTGATGTGTACAGACATAAAATGAATACATAGAAAAACGCACAGAGACACCATAAACAATGACCAGATGCAGGCCTCAGGCCCAACCCACTGCACCACAAATACAGAATGTGTCCTTATAAAATGAACAATTTGGTTGATTTTGAATATAATATATTATGTTGATACGTCTCTTCCGTGTTATAACACATTAAGAGTGTCTATCTCTGCCCTATCGAATGGCTGCTACCCACACATACAATAAAACAAACGTCAATCACACTTGTCACACTCTCAGCAGGCCACTGACATCTTCAAATGGATTCAGAATACAGGCTGCCAGGGAAACAAAAAGACAACAAACAGGGCGAGGCGAAATTAGGATCTCACGTTCACTATTTGGAGAAGCGGGGCAGATGTGTGCTAAGAAGCAGGATCTGCTCACATAGACACAGAAGGCAAATGTAATGTGACTCACACAGAATGCTCTTCTATTAATGGAATATCCTTTACCTCAATGTTCACGACCCGGGATGTGCAATCTGCATGTTTTCTTCATTAAAATATTTGACATCCATTGGAGATTTCATAAAATATCAAAATATGGTTTGCACTGATTGAAACTGTGTTACATTTATAAATCAATTAAACATCTTTGAAGACACTATATCAATAAATAAGGCAGTGCAGTGGCTCAGTGGTTAGAATTGCTGCCTTAGATTTACAGATTCCTGGGTTTGAATCTTGTGGCGGTTACAGCCTTTGTGGAGTTCACACATTCCATCCATATCAGCAGGACTCTTTCTCCAGATATGGTACTATAGGTTTTTCCCAAATCTTCGAGATATAAAATGATAGCTAAGCTGATGACTACAAATCAACTCTTTTTGTGGGTGTAAGAGTTACAGGGCCCTGTATTGGGTTGGTAACAATTCTGCCTGATGCCCTCCAACCCTGAAAGTGGACAAGGTGGGACCAGGAAATGGATGATAGTTTATGATGGTGCTACAGAGTAGTGACAAGTTGCATGTTGGTTGGACACACTAATCAAAACTGTACTTTGTACAAATGACAATACTTCTACTAAATCTAAAATGTCTATGGACTGTCTCAAGGTGGACAGATAGATTACATACATATTTTTTGCTATTTGGTACACTTCATTAATCCCAGAGGGGAAATTGTCTTATCACATGACCTTTGGAGGTCAGAGTGCAGAGTCAGTCATTGTACAGTGCCCCTGCACATATGAAAGATACTATCTAACAGTTAAATGTGATAAAGAGAACAAGCCATCCTCTTTTAATTGGTGACAAACTTCGAGAAAAGAAAAAAGTGATAGAAGGAAAAGTATGGTTTTCATCATAGTAATGGTAGAGACAAAGATAGGAATGGGTAAACAAAGAGAAACACCTTCATGATTGGTGATGCATCAAAGATGAATTATGAAGACAGAGCTATGAAAAATGAGTGAGAAAAGTGAAGGAACAGCAAGGCCTTCATCAGAGGTAACAAAGTCTCTGTTAGGAGATTTATGAGATCTGAATGAGGATGGAGAAACACCTTCACTAAAAGTTATTAATGGTAGACTCAAAATGAAGTCACAGATGAGATAGAGATGGAGGAGGAAGAAACAGAAATTAAACAAGCAATTTCCCCCAAAATGAGGCTTCTCCTGAAGGATGAACTGGACATGTTTTGTTTTCCACTTTTACTCTTTATATCATCTCTCTAGATCTGGTGTGCCAACTCCTTGTGGCTCCTTTGGTCTTTGCAGATTCAACCAATTTAAACCTTCCGTGAGGACCTAGACTAATGCTGCTTGCCATCTGAATGGGTATTAGCCTCTAGGTGGCCTTGTGTGTGAGAGAGCACTATAGAGAGCACTCATGAATACATACATGAACGTCCAAACCCCCAATGCCCATCACAACTCCTAGCAAGGGTTCTACATCAAGAGCTATTTTTTCCACCTGCTTAATACAAATCTAAAATAACAGTGAGATGATGCCAGTTTTAGACAGGATGCCAATATATGGAGAACATCACAAGTTATTGACTCAAGAAGAAGACATAAAGGTGAAATGGGAATGGTGTGGAGAAGGAGGAAGAGGTGGGCTTTTTGTAAGGCAATGAACTGGCTTGGTTAGCCATGGCCCTAGTTCTTCCCTGTATGCTTTGCTCTGTGCATCAATTACTGTTGATGACCACCAACACATCAGAAATCCAGAGATTCAACACTTACTTAGAATATGATACCAGTGTAGGAGACTCTTGAAGGCTAAGATGTTACAGTCAATCACACACTTAAAATTCAATCATATAATAGGTCTATCCCTAATGTAGCCGATAATCTTTCACTTGCTATTGATAACTCCTTTGTTTCCCGTTCACCTCAGGTCAAGAGTCTGGGTGTCATCCTTGACAGTACTCTATCTTTCCAATCTCACATTAATAACATCACCCAGTCTGCCTACTTTCACCTACGTAATATTAATCGCCCCTCCTTCACCCCCCATACCACTGCCATCCTTGTTCACAGTCTTGTTACTTCTCATCTGGACTATTGCAATTCACTTCTCTTTGGTCTCTCTAATAAATCTCTCCATAAGCTTCAGCTAGTCCAGAATTCTGCAGCTCGCAATTATTACTTGAACCTCATCTATTCACCATATTACTCTTGCAGCAGCTTCATTGGCTCCCGATTAAATTTCAAAATGATTTTAAAATTCTTCTGTTAACATTTAAGGCCATTCATAACTTCGCCCCTCCATATCTGTCCGATCTTCTTCATGATGCCTTTCCTTTCTGTAACCTTAGATCCTCTTCCTCCATCCACCTGACCGTCCCTCTCACCCGTCTAACCACCATAAGGGGGGGAACATCATTCAGCCGTTCTGCTCCCAAACTCTGGAACTCACTACCTACTGGGAAATATCGCATCATTTTCAACTTTCAAATGTAAACTTAAAACCCATCTATTCAAAATGACTTTTTCTCTGATTATAATGGCTTTGTTTGGTTTCAACGTCTTATATGTTATGTATTTTCTGGTACTTTTAGTTCTGTTTATAATGTGCTTTTTATTTATTGTTTGTTTGGTGTCATTGAGTGCTTAGAAAGGCACCTTTGTATAAATAAAATGTATTATTATTATTATGTATATATTTAATATACGTGTTATGATCCTCAAAGACTGCTACACTGACAATGACTACTACATAAGACAGATAGATAGATAGATAGATAGATAGATAGATAGATAGATAGATAGATAGATAGATAGATAGATAGATAGATAGATAATTTGTCCCTACTGGAAAATTAAAACTTTACAGAAGCTCAAGAGGAATATAAATATTATAACAAAGCACAAGCCCCCAAAACACACATAAGAACTTCTGCCTTGGATATTAAGAGAGCTGTTGCTCTCAGATAACAGGCTTGTAGACAGCAGTAACAAGTGGTCAGATCTGTCCAGTTGTACCACATTTTTACAGTTAAACACAGTAATGTTTGGACATTGTGGCATAGTGGTAGTGCTCCTGCCTCACACTATGGAGACTGGTGTTTGCATCCCTGGTCCTCCCTTTGTGAAGTTTGCATGTGTATCACCCTGGTCTGAATTAAGTGGTTAGAAAACAACATGCAATTTGGATGGAGCAAATTCAGATTGTTGTGTCCACGCATGAAACACGCTGGTAGAAGTTTGTTTCTTCAAAAGTAGATAGATATTATTGTGTCAAAATAAAAACAAAATTCTAGAGATAAGTTTAATTAGAGAAAAAAAGAGCAAGCAGCTCTTCCTCTCATTTACCGGGACACATACAGGCTTTGGCACCATTCATTGTTTTGATGAATCCCTAGATTCACTGATGGCATCCAACTCTGTGTAATGAGGGTGACCCCCATGATTTCATATAAAATGTGTAATCTTTGAGAAGCTTTCCTGTTGGCTAGCATGGCCACTAAGATAAAAGTATACTTTGTACAGCTTGAGTTGCCTCAAAAGCTTGCATATTGTAATCATTAATAATAATAATAATAATTCATTACATTTATATAGCGTTTTTCTCAGTACTCAAATCATTCTAGTTAACCAATAAAAGGTGTCATTTTACTTAACTTCTCACTATAAGAAAGAATGGAAATCAGAGGCATCTGTTCAGATTGTGTTGTCCACTGAAACCTGAGTGGTTACTGCAGAGGCTGCCATGAGTCCTATGACTATTTTAAAGGGATCAAAGGACCCCACGGTTACAGCAAATGTAGTAGTAAAGAAAAAACGCTACAGTCTGCAAGAGAGCTGGAAGATAAAATGCCTACCCTACCTGGTATGGTTTTGCAGGGCAAGGAGTTGCACACAATAATGGACAGGTGCAGTTGAACTGGAACACCTACTGAGGGATGGATGGCTTTTTGAAATGCTTGCATATGTCTCCTGTCCTTTATTGGCTATCTTTTGAATTGACAAAAATCTTTTTTATTTTAAGTGCATCTATTTCCGTGTCTTCTTTATTTAAAACATAATAAACATACAGACTCTGTATGGCTTTTTAAAATAAACATTATAAATCTAAAGTGAGTTCAAAGACTTGAATTCTCAGGACAGCTTTCTTTGTCTCCTTAAAAAGCTCCTTCTGCCTCCTTCAATGTTACTGCATTAACACAATACGATATCCACTGGAAGGACTGTTTTATACTGTTACTCCCACCAAACCCTCTAAATTGGCAGCATTTTAAATGCCATTTAGAAAATGATAATAATCATAAAATATTAATCAGCATGTTGTAGAGTGAATGCTGTCATACGGTATATGGGCTAAATGTCAGAGCAACAGCACAGCACATGTCCAAAGCCTGAGAGCAGAAGGAGGAAACAAAGATGTCTAATGATGTAATGACTTCACTGAAATTAAATGTACAAGAAAGGGTATGGAGGTGGCGCTTCACTGTGAAAGTCATGACATGGCACAGTGGGCTAATAACAAGGAACCCGTTAGTCCACATTACAAGCACACAAATTTACATTAAGGTAGTTGGCTGACACCTTTATGCAAGGCAACTTGAAACATTTATGATACAATTGGGTTACATTTCTTTTAGTTTTCCAGTTGGATCACAGGCAGGTCAAGTGAATTGCTCAGGGTCGCACAGTGTCAGTAGCAGGATTTGACCCCAAAACTTCAGAGCCTGAAGTCCAAAGCCTTAATCACTACACCACACTGTCCGTGTGGTGTACAGATTTATTTTATACAGAACCTTTCTCAGTACAAAAACCCCAATTGTCCTTCATAACGACCATCTAGGAAAACTGCTGGAAGGGGTGTTGGGTGAGTCCATCAGGGGCACTTACCCTGAGGCCTAAGTGAGGATCCCAATGCTCCAGTGCAGTGAGGGGGACATTATGCTGTAAAAACTGGCTCCATCAAATGATGCAAAATCAAGGACTTGACTATCTGTGGTTATAAAAGGTCTCTGGCCACCCTTGATGTCCTGGGTAAACTGCCCACCGCAGCTGGAATATTCAAGACCCCTAATCATCCCCTGTCCCCTAATTAACTCTAATCCCACCCCCACCTAATAACTAATGTGCGGTGAACGTACTGGCGAATAAATGGTTGACATCATATCTCCAGGTGGATACTGCACATTGGTGGCAGCTGAAGTGGTTTTCCATAGTCTATGTAAAGAGCTCTGAGTAGGTTAGAAAAAACTGTCAAATAAATGTAATTGTTACTGTTATTATTATAACACCACATCCTCTTACAGCTGGAGCACATAAAATCCCTTAGCCAGACAGACATGTAAAAACGTGCACCCTTGTAATTAGGAATTATGTTTTGGATAAAACCACACGCGGCATTATGAAACAAATACTAGTAGAGTTCATATCTGGCCTGGACCCTGTTTGTGTGCACACTGCATGATGTTCTCTGCAAGTTCCTGTGGGTTGTCTCCCACACTCCTACTCAATATGCCAGGTGGGTTGATTTACAACTCTCAATTGAAGCTTTGTTTGAGGCAACGCCACGGTATACTGCTCAAGATATTCTGAAAAACTCAAAAAGAGGCACACAGAAGGCATGTCCTGCCACAGCAGGTCACTGGCCACATGCAGGTGAGAGTGACCGTGTGACAGAGGCTGCTCCGTGATGGACAAGTGGACAAATGTGACTCAAATATGACACCCCACAAATGCACAATACAACCATCTTGGACAAGAGTAAAAAACTGCAGATGTCATGGCCCTTCAACAAAAGAAAGGCAGCCCCCAACTCTACAACAGCCCTGGATATGAACATTTCTAGAAGCTGTTGAAATCTACCATTTTGTGGGTAAGCTTAATGTCTTTAAAAAAGTCACTTGATGCTTGTATCTGAATTTCCTTTGATATTTTTTATTTTGAACATTCTATTTGGATTATAACTAAACACATGCTCCTTTTAAAAGGGAATATTTGAAATATTTGTCAACATGTGAAGACCACACAGATGCACAGCATTCAGACTGGAGGCTTTCAGGCGAGTGTTCTCCTAATATTTGCGTGGGTTTAAACTGAGCTGATTTTGATTAGACAACAACACACACAACACACTAGGAAAGCCGAACCTGTTACAGAATACAAAAAAGGAGGATTACAAGCCATAGATAACACAGCCATGTGTTAACAGCGCTAACAAGATAAACTGGCTAAGAGAATCAAAATAGTTATGTGGTATCAAATTCCAAATTAAATATTTTAAATATAGGGGGTATAGACTTCCTTCTAAGAAGGAAGACTTTGATTTTAAATGATTGCCTGTCAAATTATCACAATTTCATCAGCAAGTGTCACCATATTGGAAAATAAACTACAAAACTAACTTCAGTCCTTAGTAGCCTCTATGTGTTAATTAGAAATAAATCACTGCTTAGTAAAAATATGTTGGAAAAGAGGATATGGAATATGATGCCCTTTCTAGATCGGCAGATCATTAGTAAAATGAACAATTCTATTTGAAATTTTACATATCAGTTGATCATAAACAATTCAATGATGTCATTAATGCAACTCGCCAGTCAACTGTATAAAGCATTAAAAAATGCTTCCAGTTCAGCGCCATGTCTTTTTAAGCTTTTAGTAGATGGGCACAACTTCACTGGCCTTAAACTTTCAAATATCAAAATTTGGAACATTTGTGTATTGATTGATTATTCCCTTTTCAATAAAACTGAAATTTAATTTCCAAGATTTTTAAAAAAGCTGACATAGAAAAACTAAGAACATGTAATAACAAATTTTGCATATCGCCAAACGTTAAGGAAATGTATTTCAAAATTCCTATGGGGACATAACCTTTGAGAGAATCATTAAAATTTGGGCTGGATGGTAATGTTTCCAGTTTTTGTTATGAAGAAATCGAAATAACATATCATTTGTTTTATGCATGAACGTTCACGAAAATCTAGACTAAAAAAATGAACTAATGGAGAAGTTTACTTTTTATAACTAATTTAGGTTACTGCACATGATCAGGTTTGCTGGTATTACATAGCTGGTTCTAGTTATATTGACAGAAATCTCTCAAGTGTCAAATGAACACAATAATTGACGTTGAAACAAAGCCATCAGATTATTTTCTTTTAAACAGAGGCATCCTCCTCCTCGGGGACTGGTGTTATTATTCAACTGTTTTATGTTAATCTTACTCAAACCTGACACATTTTTACTCAAAACATGGTCTGCCTATTTTCACTACAAACAGTTAAATCGATTTAACTTAAAATAAACAATTTATATATACATGGCTATCTGTTATCTGCATAAAGTATGATATTTTGCATAAAAATGTCCCTTTTGTTACACAGTGGTCAATACTGTTGCACAGGTGGAACGAAAATAAAATACAACAAACGGATGTTTTTTTCAATGCCTATGACTTTCTGTGGTTGTGGAAACTGATTTCTCATACTTTTTTTGATACACAGGCAAGCTTGTCACCCACCCTACATCACAAAAGCATCTTTATCTTCTTTTCCAATACAATACGACAATTAATGGTAGGATTATATATAAGGTGCAATCATCTTAAACAATGATGTGTGAACCGTAGCAGAGTTTTAACAAAAGTTATTTTTTATTTACTGTGTTGATGAAACATATGTGTCATTTATTAGGCTCTGTTTAAGTGCTTGAACATGAACAAATTCATCTAATTTAGAACAGCCATGCTCCATGAATTGAGAAAATCAAACCATTTTGCGGGTGCACTACACTATAAACTTAGACTAATTTAAGTTTATGTGCAAAACTGCACTAAAAGGTTTCTTACAAATTAATTCAACTAGTTACATGGGACTTTTTGACATAACTAGATTAAGTAATCCTAACATTTAATTTTTTTCAGTGTACATTATTGGTGATTTCCAAAGCTTTTTGATTTGAAACAATTCGGAAGAGAGAACAGCATTGTTGGTATTATTATGAAACACAGTAAAGTCATATTACTCACTAATACAATCAATACGTTAGGAGCATTCTTTTTACATAATGATAGATAGATAGATAGATAGATAGATAGATAGATAGATAGATAGATAGATAGATAGATAGATAGATAGAGTTGTCCCAAAGTGGAAATTAAAATTTTACAGAAGATCCAAAAGATGTGGTCTGTTCTGCTCAGATTGCACCTCTAGATTGAGCCATTTATGAAAGTTACACCACCCTTTATTGCCTTTAATAAGGAACTGTGTCAGTTCTCTTTATATCTGCAATCTCTGAGCATGAAAAATGCCAGTTGATTGCTTTGTTTCGTTAATGAACTTAAAACTGTTAAAATACCCCTAGTATAAATGATTTCTCTTTCTCTCCCTCTCCAGTATTCTTTCTCATACTTTTACATTTCATTTTCTGTGTGAAGTTTCTGGGCATTTTATTTCTCTTTCTAAATAGGTTGTGCCATTATTTATGATTGCATTTTCCATATAATATATACAATCAATATGTAATATACATATCATATATATAATGCGGGCGGCACGGTGGCGCAGTGGCTAGCGCTGCTGCCTCGCAGTTGGGTGATCTGGGGACCTGGGTTCGCTTCCCGGGTCCTCCCTGCGTGGAGTTTGCATGTTCTCCCCGTGTCTGCGTGGGTTTCCTCCGGGCGCTCCGGTTTCCTCCCACAGTCCAAAGACATGCTGGTTAGGTGGATTGGCGATTCTAAATTGGCCCTAGTGTGTGTTTGGTGTGTGGGTGTCTTTGTGTGTGTCCTGTGGTGGGTTGGCACCCTGCCCGGGATTGGTTCCTGCCTTGTGCCCCGTGTTGGCTGGGATTGGCTCCGGCAGACCCCCATGACCCTGTGTTCGGATTCAGCGGGTTGGAAAATGGCTGGATATATATAATGCATTATATATGAAGTACATAATATATATAGTATATGTAATATATATTACATTAAACACATTTTAAAATTTAAGAAACTTAGGTGCAATACGACAAAAAAATATAAAAATCATTATAAATATAGATATTTAACACCCACTGGTTTTACAATTCATTCTTCTTCTAAAAGTCGTTTGTGAGTTAAACTGTTTTGTAGAAAACAAAAACATTTTGTCAAAACACCTTCAAATGTCAGAAAACATTCAAATTCTGCCAATGACATGGTGTGACCATGAGCAAGTTATTTCACCTGCCTGTTCGGCAAATGGAAAAAATTATATAATTAATTGTATATTAAATGTTTTAAGTCGCCTTGTGTAATGGTGTAGGTCAAACAAGTAAATGTAATTTATATGACTACAGGTTGTTCAGCATGTTTATAATCCAGTCGGCAGTATTAATTCATTGGAAATGTCAATGGCCAGTTCAGCCTCTCTTTTTCACCACCACTCTGTTCCTCTGGTGCATCTCCACTCAGAATTTCTGGTGGTACAGAAGTGAAAGGACGTTATGGTATTGGTGAAGCTGCCACTGGAAAAGAAACTGCAGTTGAAGTCGTGGAGTAGGGATAACCATATTTCTGCTCATGCAACGAAAAAACAGATTTGGAGGTTTACAGCCAAACCATTTATATATTTGCTTGGGTTCCCACTCACAGTCTAAAACGTACTTCTGAGTGAACTGGTACTTCGTATTGGTTGTTTTTGCGGTTCCATGTGTACTGCGATGGCCTGGCATTCAGTTTATGGCTGAATTCTGCCTGTTATTCCCGACATAACCTTCAGTAGGCATGTGCGTTGGTACTATCTTGGTAGATATTAACCATCTATTATGTGAATGGGCGTTTCATTTTAAAACTAAACGAATAACGCATATTAACGAGGAACGGTTCAAACACAGTGTGCTCTAAAGCTCCCCGATTATAAAACTGCCGAGTTCACTTTCACATAGTCCTACCTTAGAAAAGCATCTAAAAGCCTTCCATTTATGGCGCTCTCATCTTCTCTAACAAAAAAACAAAAGGCGCAATAAACTCGAAGCCTTGCCAAACATGCGTTTTATGCGCATGTGCATGGCATTCGTTCGCGAGTCGTCCTTTGCCAATTTCTTACTAAAACGGTGCCCAGAATTAACATATCTCAATTGCAGTTTTATTACTCTGGTGTCAGTGTGGGATTCAAGTAGTTTTCAATACATATTAAAAAGTTGGTGTGCGTGGAAATGGCACAGCGCCACCGTTAGCCAATCAGACTGCCGCTCGTAACCCCGAGAACTGCAACACTTCAGCCGATTTAAATATCTGCCGTGGTATGTACGAATTTAAACGCGCTTCGTTACTTTTCGTTATCGGCACATTGTTACTGTAATGGGAGGGTGTTGGGGAGGGTAGGCGGGATCTTTTCCATTTAATAAAATCGTCAACTACGCCAGTGAAAACGTGGTGAAGAGTTCTTGCGGCGCCATTTTGGCCTCGTTTCAAGCCATTTTCTTTAACGAACGCTTTGTAGGCTGGCAAGCACTGACTGAGCGGCTGGCACTTCCGAAGTGGCCGCTCGCTCTCAATCAAAATGCCGCAGCGTGGACAGCACTCGCCCAGGCTAGAATGGACTTCGCGTGACACGCTTCAAGAATTAAACGGCCTTCCTCTTCAGAAGGGTAATGAAGTCTCATTAACGGAGGCGAGGCAACCCTGAGTGGGCGGAGCCTGAACGGAGAAGGCGGGGTCATCGCTGTGCTGAGGTGTGCGTGGGGGTTGGGTTTGCCACTATTGGCTTTTCCACGCTACTGACCGGGATTTGCGATCAGCGCTGCTAATTATATTATTATTATTAATATGGGTAATTCTGAGCTTTTGGAGAAAAACGGGAAAAAAGCCGGCATTTCCATTGTAAGGAAGCTCTGCGCACATATCGCGATTTGGAATGCTTTAATTATCTTTGGCACTGTTAATGTAAACAATTATTGATTTTTATATTATGCATCTCTTTAATTACAGCGAACTTAAGGAGAACACGTCATACAACAGTAATTTCATATGTATCAGTTTTATTTCTCGACGTCAGGGTAACAAACGCCAAGACGTGTATTTAACACTCACGCACGCCGAGGCTTTAGTTTATATAGCGCCTTTTATAGTGCGCTACACTTGCAGACTCAGATAAGCCCGTACTTACTTAGATGTTACCAATGGCAGACTAAGGCACCTGCAGACTCTACTATTTCAGCCTATGCTTGTTGGCTACCTGACCAGCCTTTTTAGCCGCATCGTCATTCACACAGACCCTCCACGATACTGCTGAGCCTTTCCGTATGAAGAACATTCAGCCACTACAGTTTAAAAATTAGCAGCAGGGTGCCACAACGAATGCAACTGAAGTCGCCTGTTTTTTTTTTTCATTTTCTTTTTCTTTCACTGGCAGCTGGATCGACCTGTCTGGAGTACAAGTGCTTATTAGATAGATAGATAGATTAGTGGGCACTACATGTGGGAACGGGCTCCTCAGTAAAGGACAATCGGGTTCGGAAAACGTTTTACAAATACGCACACATTTCCTTATCTCGTTGTTATCTTAGTTTCGAAGTGTATCGCCCATGCATTGTTTATTTCACCTTAGTGCCTTTTTTTTGTCTGGCGTTACAGTTTATTACTTGTGTAAGGGTGGAGGTGGCAGCCCATCTTGGAAAGCGCATAAAACTACTCAAAGCAGCAGCCGCCGCATACATTATAGTAATTATTGAATTGATTGGCTAGAGTAAGGCTTTTAACCAGATATAATTGATGCTCCGGGCATGTTGCAAAGTACCAGGCCAAGTCATTGGGTTGTGTTTTATTAAGAATTATAAACGGGGTTTTCAAGTAGTGGAATGTTTAAGCATTACAGTTCTTAATGGACTGGCTGTCTGTTCGGATAAGGTTCCTGCGTTGAACCCGATGCTAATCCGATTTACCCGGTCCTGGACAGGATTACGTTTATCCACTAATACAGCGTTTCTCAACCTTTAAGTATTTGCGAGTTTTCATAACCGTTTTAATCGCGCCCCCCTAACGTTTTTCTTGAAAGGAGCCCACTAATACCAATTCGTTCTTTTTTAATTAATGATATATCATAGATGCATATTTTATTATACCTACTTAACTTTTATCGACATTTATCTAACTCTATATTTATTTTTCTATTATCAGAATGTAGTTTTAAGTTAATTTGTTTTGGTTTCAATAGATGTATTTTTCATATTTTCGATTCTTGTTTTCTTTTTTCACATCTTCGCGCCCCCCTAGCGGGGCCCGCCCCACAGTTTGAGAACCACTGCACTAATAGATGGAGTAAATATGCATCTGTGATGAACTATCGTCCTGTCTGAGGATGGCTCCTACCTTTTAATGCTGACGGGGAAGGCTGTGGCTCCCTGGGTCAATAGATTGAAACATGAATAATAGGATAAATGGAAATTTGTTTACTTCGTAAACACTGAAAGTCTGTGCAGATTGTTACTTGACAGACGATTTTACCAAAGCGACTTAAACATTACAGTGATACGATTCGTTACATTAATTGTACTTTTTTGTCCCAGTAGAAGCACAGACAGGTGAAGTGACCCGCTCAGTGTCAACAGTCAGTAGTGGGATTTGAACCCACAACCTCAGGGCTTGAAGTCCATGCCTCCATCTTCTTAGCCCGCTTATGGGCAGGGTCGCAGAAAAGCCCATGTGCATGTTAAGTCTTTATATAGCGTATGCCCTTATATGCTCAGTGATAGTAAAGGCTCGTTTGTTTATTTATTTGTATTGTTATAGAAGTAAGTAGCCCATAATGTTTTGTTGTCGTTCAGTTCTGAATTATTCCAAATCCATTCAAAGTTATAAGGGGGGCTGACTTATTTCAAATGTTTTTCATTTTCCACTCAATCTCTTAACTGTTTATCAATATTATTTGAAACAGCAACTTGTTTTTGAAACCCAGTTTGGCTTCCAGATTTTAAGATGAATGATTTCTGGTGTAAGACGCTTTGCCTTTTTTGTAAGTCGCTTTGGATAAAGCTAAGCAAATAAATATAAATATTCATTTATATTACAATGCAAAAATACTTAAAAACTTTGATGACTTAGAAATCTCTCTAATGTCAGTCTATTTTAATATTAACAATGCAGTTATAAAAATCTTCTTCTGAATGCGCACAAAAAATTTAACAGAATTTCCGTTCCAAGTATAATAATCATCTAACAATAAAAGAAAACAGCAAATAAATCGCTCTTCGGTAACAGTGAAGTTTGAAATTGATAAAAAAAAATAGTTGAGATACACTCGTAGTTCAACGTAAATATCGATTATGTACTAACGCCCTGATAGTACTAGTTTGGCAAACACTAGGCGTTTTGCAGACGGTATGGTGTAATGGGCAAAGTTATGGACATCAGACCCTGAGGTTGTAGGTTCAAATCCCACTGACACTGTGTGTCCATGAACAGGTCAATTCACCTGTCTGTGCTCCGACTGTGAAAAACAAAAAGAATGTAATCAATTGTATCTCAAATGATGTTAGTGTATAAAGGCATCAACAAAATTATAATATATGTTCTAAAAATAAGGAGGAAGAAGAAAACATAGAAGTATATAGCTGACGAGTTGCGCTATGCAGGCCGGCTAAGCCGCCATTATCAGCCCAGTGTTGCAGAAACAAACCCCGGACTGGGCGCCAGACATGCAGCAGAATACATTTACATTGACACTGTTGCACTGGGCAGACGCTTGAGTCCAAAGCAACATACAAAATGGAACAACATGATCACAACCACAGGCTATTAAAAAGAGCGAAACCCACAGTATGTGCAAATGACAAAGCGGCTTTTTGGTAGTACAACACAAAGAGCTCACCTGAACCAACAGTCGTTTATGAGGCTGAATTTCAGGTTTGGAAATTAAGTCATATTACACTTTAATTCAACAAAGTCCGTTATAAATGCAATCAATTGAAGAGGGGTCCAATGAAATGGACCTATTGCAGGCACCCTGACATTACACTCTTAAAAGTGGCACAGTGGTTCTTCAGAGCGATGCCACAGGGGAACTATTTTTGATTCCCAAAAGAACCATCCATGGGTTACAGAAAGATCGTTGATTTATTTCGATCCAACAGGCTCCATAAACAGCCACGAACAGATGAAAACAGATTTGTTAAATCCCAGTTCTTGGGTTTGCTTGTTGTATGCAATAATGCTGGCTCAGTTCAAGTTTTCATGATCTGTTGTATGCTTCTTTACAGCCTACTATAGATTAAAGGTGTCTGTTTTGTCCACATATTAGGAACCTTTTCAAAGCCCAAAGACCCAGTTTCAAAAGCAAATACCCCTTCGCAGAATGAAACGGTTCTTTGTCAAGCAATGGTTCGACGTGGAACTGCACAACGCAGTAAACTGCCGTTATTTTAAGGAGCGAAGCACAATGCAAATATCGATTATTAAGTAACACCGTGATTTTATTATCTGAAATAAATAACGAGGAATAAGAATAAGGTGCTGTAGACTAAAGGCGCTATGCCAAGCAGCCATTTTCAGACCCGCTTATAGGAGCCAAACCTGGACGGGGCGCCGAATAACGAAACATATTGGGGCGCACATCTTATCGCACATTTTATCCAAAGCGACTTACAAATGAGGTTGATCTGATCACAACCACAAGAATAAAACCTAGAATATGTGCAAATGACAGAATAGCGGCTTTTTGGTAGATCGCTACAAAGAGCTAATCTAATCTAAAAGTATATTAACCCGCTAGACGTTTATGGGTTGAATTTCTTTGCTGAAAAAGGCACATCACACTTTATTCCAGTTGTAAATGAAATCAACTGAAGGTGGGTCAGAATAAATGGATGTGTCTTCTGTTGTAGGGACACTGGGACGATTCACTTTAAAATATAACGGTGCCAAAAGAGGTTCTTCAGAACGATGACATAGATGAACCAGGTTGCAGAAAGAATATTTATCTTGAATTCTGTAACAAGATCCGTGAAATTTCCTTGATAACAACGCATTTATGAAATACCTCTGGCTTCCTAATTTGAAGGAACTCTTAGTGCTTAGAGTAACGCAAGCCCCGTTTAGGCTTTCTCGATCTGTTTAGTAGACTAGGCCTACTTTAAAAAATGGTTTTGTCCACAAATTAGGAACCCTGTCAAAGGCCAGAGAAAACAAATTTACAAGTAAAGACGCCTTCCTAGAATGAAATGGTTCTACTACTAGGAACACAACCCAGTGAAGTGCCATTATAAAGTACCGTGATTTTTGACAGTGGAGGCAGAACCAGTCCTGGACGGGACTCCAAGCGTTCATTAATAGCCTTTTCTCACATATTTGTGTTGTCAACAATCTTCATCTTCTGGTTTCTGCCGATCGATTGACACACAGTGCAGTACCAGTTTCAAACACGGCAAGAAATATTGGCGTAAGGACGACTGTACACTTTGGTGAATTTTATATTTAAAAAAATACAAAGTATATGAATCTGCATTGCAAAAGAGTGAAGGGCGCTATATCATTCTGGCTGTTTTCAACTATAACATAGTATTAAAAAAAAACCCGAGTACAAAATATTCTGCTGTCCAGTTACCCGATAGACGAATCAGTCGTGACAGTTTAAAAGTTATTAACCGACACGGAATGAACAAAAACGATTATTGCGGTGGTGCGCGTGCAAGGAAATGTGAACGCGAATAAATGTAAATGCAAAGGGGGGCTGTAATCCATGGCTCATTTTTTTTTTCTTTCAGATTTCTATATGATTGGTTGCCACATATCACACCGTTCTATAGCAATAAACATTGAGAAGTGTTGTGCGGTCACGTAGTTTTACTCCTAAAATAAACAGTGTACGAATTGTTCGTGTGTTTTCCAAATAGGAGTGTTGTATCTTTAAGAAGCGGTTGTTTCGTCGTTTGCAGCTGCTGGCTTGTGTGCTATAGGAGACAGTGGAGATTCATTACTTCTAAAGCACAATGGACATTTATCACCCTGTGGTGTTATTCAAATTCAGTACCAATTGAAGACCATCCCCATTGCCTCTCACCATCCTCCTCAGCAACACCGTTATTGTTAGCGGGGCTCAAGAAAAACCCCTCCTGGAGGAGATCTATTCCAAAATAGGCGTCCCATCAACTCGGCACCAGCCTCCGCCGCGCCAGATTCACCGCTTTCGACCGTCTCTCTCTCCAAATCTGCGTCTGTTTTCGATCTCCCCGTGTGCGTTTCTGTGGACCCCGCAACAAGAGGATACAGTGCATGGTGGACAAAGAGAAGAGGAGTCAAAATGAAAGGATAAGGCAGCGTATCAAGCGATGAGATCATTCTTGCGATGGTCTTTTTTTTTTAAACAGAAAAAAATCATATTTTTTACGCACCTTCCAGAAACACTTCTTTATGGCCATCGTATAGGGTATTTATTAATTTATTTTTAATCAGGGAGTATTTCTACCTGTTTGTCTCGATTTTACATGCCTCTTCCAAGGGGGACACAAATCTATTTTGGTACAGGTCAGGTGCAGACATGGCGAAGGGCAGTGAAGAAGCCGGACTTTTCCGAATCTCACATGTGCTTTCAAGAGCTTTCGAAAGTGCTCTTCACTGATTGGCACTGCAGAAACAAAATGTGAAAAGGTACTGAGAAAAAGGAGACCACCACTCGCGAATGTTTCAGGAGAGAACTTTAGTCGTTTTGTTGCTAGAACGACCGCGGCTTCTTCTTGTGCTTTAAACGCCTCCTGCTTGTAACGGTATGACGATGAGCCCGGGGAGTGTAAAATAGATTTATATATTTGTAAAATTAGATATATTACAGCTGTTTACTTTACCTCGGAAGGGAATTCGAAAATTGTACAATGTTAATATTATCGTCAGAGGGGAAAAAGGAAAGTTTGGAGGTTATGCAATTTTTATTATTCATATTTTTTTTCGGAAATGTTACCTTTTCATGGCTAGGTAGTGAATCAGTGGGCCAGTAGTTTAAATTTCCTTGAGCGAGTAGTGTGGCACAAATTGAGCTTCTGTGCTCACACAATTGAGCTACTTGTAATAAAAAAGTGTACTGTTGCAGCATTACAACTACAGGAGAATAGGAAAAAACGAATTTAGTCTGTGTAACCACATTAGAAGAGCGAGTGTGTGTTCGCTGTAGAGATGTGCATTGGCATCATTGTTACATGTTCGTTAGTACGACTGGCATATGTAAGGAGGTGCGTTATTTATTAAGGCGTCTGTATGACTCGATGCTGTTTAAAATTATAACCGAGACCTGCATACAGAGCAAAGTATGTGATGTGGAAAGTGGTGAGAGCTGAGAAAGTCAATACAATGATAGAAAGGCACTATATGAGAGAGGCACTTTAAGGCAGACATGTAGATAGATAAATTCATTTTACACTCTGATCTATTTTATTGTAATATTTCAGCATTTCCAATTGCCTCCTAATAAAAAAAAAAACATGTATTCCATTTAAATTCGATATCCAGAAACGCTAGCTGCTGATTGTCCAAACGCAATTCTTGTGCAATTTAAAATGAAAATCCAAGAATTGTGACTGGACATCTGTTGCTGGAGTTTCAATGTCGTCCTCTTCTTCTTCTTCTTTTTTTTTTTTACAAGCGAGCTCTTGCTCGATTTTGCTCTTTTACTGCTTTCTCAGAAATGCGCAAAATTGGCAGTCATAAATTCTAACTGTCAGGCAGGGGGCTTTTGGGAAGAAAAGGAGGAAAAAGCTTCGTAGAATGTTATGTCACTCGTTTTAATATGTAATAATGACTGTTGATCGAGCTTTTAAAAAATTAAATAAGAGAAGAAATATCAGAGCACGCTGTTTAGGTAGAGCTTATTTACTAACGTTTAGTCATTCGTATTTGTGTTTATTGCGAGTTACATACTTGGTCTAATGAAGGTTTAGTTCAGTATCTTTACCCAAAGGTTACATATCGTTTCTATGCGTAGCATCTGAATGTTATTGACATAGGTACAGTTATTTAACATTAACAAAACTGTATAACATATTTGAAGACTGCATTGATACAAATAGTAATTTGAATAAAATTTACAAGTCCAAATCAAGAGTGTTCAGTTGCTAATGTGCTATTTTTTATGGATATTCGAATATACGTAAATGTTAGAATGTGAATTGTCGTCTTTAATGTCTGGTAAGAAATTGTAGAGTTAATTTTAACATGAGGAGGTGCGGATCACGGTTAGCCTCAAACACTTTTTAAATAATTGTAACAATAATAATAATAATCCATCCTTGAATTTCAATTTCTTTTTCCTTCACACGCCCACGGCCCGCTGAACTGACTATAAGTTTTTATTTGATGTCAAGTTTGTTTGTGCTAAGCTCTTGGATTCTACAGACAGTGTGCATTTATTTGCAGATCGTTTTTGTCACGGTATAAAGAATTTTTTTGTGTGCTTATTTTGTATGCATTGGTTTTGTTAATCAATTTTAATTTCTGTACATCTACAGATGGCTGTTAAATGAGTGGGCGGTTTAGTTAATTCAATAATTGTTTAGGGCAGATTTCTTATATGCCTTTAAACCACAGCGCACCTAAAAAAGCCACGAAATGTTTCTGTTTTATATTTTTTATTTTTCGTTCCATTATTATTATTATTATTATTTTGAAAGGGAGAGATAGTGACATTACCTGTTAAGTTTAATATGAAAGATTAAAGGTATATGTTACTATTGTTGTATACGTGATTTCAATAAAACTGCTGGTTGAAAAAGATGTGTTGCGGACATTGAAGTGTTTGGATGCAGCTTCAGACAAGTCGCTTCTTTAATAAATGACCATAATGGCCACTTGGCGCTGGGCTCTGTTGACTTTGATAACCGCTGCTCAGTAGTGGAAGCCAACAGAGTGGCTCTTTTCAGGACACGTGTTTCGATGCTAAGATGGTGGCTTTATGCAATGACAAATGCCGATTGGCCCAAGCTGGACTTGTTTAAAAGCCGAGGCCGAAACTAAACAGAGCCGAGACATTTGCAAGCGTTGCCTGGGGGTAATTGGGTGCAGGGCCGGCGGGGTTGTGCGCTTTCACCGTGTCTTACGGGCCGCCAGTGCCAATATTTTTTTCTTAAAATGCACGTAAAATTGTAAGAAGAGATGTCACGTTCGATGTTTTTCTTAAGGAAAAACTGCTTAACATGCACTTTCTAAAAGCAAACTCGTATTTTTAAGCATATAATGATCATTTTAGAATAATTCTTATTTAATTCATTTATATTACATTTTTAGGTAATTGCCATTTATCTGACTCAAAAATAATAATAATAATAATAATAATAATAATAATAATAATAATAATAATAAACCACAAAAAACGTTTTCAGGACGACCAAGTAAAACATAACATTTCCCAATATTGCATGTACACAGGTACACTCACAATAAATATATAAATATTCTTTTTTTTTTCGTTTCACCCGACTCGGTGAGCTGTGAACCACGGACATTTCTTGTTACTTGTGCATCTCCCTTGGCATTTGCACGCATTTCTGTTGCCACAGTGATGCTTACAGAGCAGGTGCGCTACCTTGAGCTCGGTAGCACATTTCCATTCGTGTACTGTTGGGTTTCTGCCGTTACAGATGACTGCTATCCAGTGATTCCAGGAATGGTTAGGAGATGTTGGCTAACTAGAAATAATAACTTTGATGGAAGAATTTAGAGAATGTCCAGGCATGGTGGTCACGGTGGCTATTAGGTCAGGGCGGTGCACCTACTGGACACATAATACACACAACACACACACACACACATATACATTATATATATATATATATATATATATATATATATGCATACCATACCATATTTCTAAAGCCGCCATATATATCATTTTAAAATGTGTAATATGTCATACTATCTCCTTTTTTATTATTAAGAACACATCAGCTCTTCGCCCTGCTATTTGCATTCTATAAAACTGACAGGTGGAACTCCCAATGTACACAGCTTAATCTAAATGATCTATACTATAATATGCATTACCTGAGCATGCGTCAAGAACACTGCACTAAACACAAAGTGACGAGGACAGTCTCAATCAGCATACGCTTCTTCTCCAATCACCCATCTTTAATGCTAATATGGAGGCTTCTTGGGCTATCCCGGTGTCACGGGGTGCCGTGGAAACGAAATAATTTCTGTTTACTTATGAAAATAATCCTACTTTAATGAGAGAGACACAGAGAGAAAGAGAGAGTGTTGGGGGAAGGGGACGGTTTTGATTGAAGTTTGTCACTGTGCATTTTTAACAAACTGCTCCAAATGGTGCCATAATGAACTACAAACACATACACGCAGGTATAAACGTGCATGAACGCTGCTCAAATATACAGGCATATAGATACGTACGCACATATACACATACTGTACATGTGCATCAACACAAGCATATAGAAAAAGAAGAAAACGGGAAGGTTTCATCTAGGCTAGGCTAAAAAAGATAAAAGATTACACACAATTCAGCATGATAGTCAGTGTTCAATGATAATTCTTACTAGATAGATAGATAGATAGATAGATAGATAGATAGATAGATAGATAGATAGATAGATAGATAGATACTAGTGTAAAGTAGTCCTGTACACGGAGTGCTTGTTTGTGTTCATTTACAACTGATGACTTTCCTGTAGTCCTCACGAAGGCCGTTTTTCTGATTTTATTTCTGCACATATAAACACTTTATTTGGGCCAGCTCTTTATACACGATTAAGGGACAGGTTAACACTACAAGGGCTAATGTAAAACTGGGAATTTTACTGTGTACGTGCGCATTGTTCAACTACCACTTGGCATTAGTTATGTGAAAACGGTGTCCTCTAATCTTTTAAAACTAACTTAACACTATATATAGTTAAGCACTGGCGATTTTGCTGTACAGATCCCGACACGCTGCTCAATGCTGATTGCACACTGTAGTGTATAGCACGTGGACATATATGTGAATGCATGATACGTACACTCGCCTACAAATAGACACCCACTTACATTAACAACTATACGTATAGTTGATGTTTACATGCACATTTAGGCCACAACAACGTTAAGGTACAGTTCTATGTGGAAGCTGGGATAGCCTGTACTGTACATTTTTGTAAAGGTGGACGATTAAGCTGAAAAAAACCTTTTAACAAAATGTCAGCAGCATTTAAACAACACAAGATATCGTAAAGTAAACCACGTGTGTATGAAGATTTTGGACTCGTATACACTTAAGTGTCAGTTTAACACTTGCCGTTTTAAAAAAAAAACTTAAACTGGGTAAATGGGGAGAATAGATTCGTATATATAACCACTTCATTATCAACATAACTCTGAACGTTCAAAGTAAACTTTAAATGTGTAAGTGTAAATGTGTGCACATGGAGTGCACTTGCATATACACTGAAGTATCAATTTAACACTGAATGTTTAAAGTAAGCCTCAAATGTGTGTATATGAAAATAGCGGATTCGTATATGCACTTAAAGTGTCAATTTAACACCGTGGACGTTACAAAACTTGTAATCCAGGTTAAGTAATAAATATTTTTATTATACCGCATGGTAGAATCACACTTTTTTTACCGTTAAAATAAAACGAGATGTTCACGATGGATATTTGCTTTATCAACTTACTGTTGGCCGTTTTAAAGTCTGTTTATTTTAACTGTCAAACCAGCAAAACAAACGAATTTTAAATCACAGCATGTTTGTTATGGAATACCTTGGGCTCCTATTATCATTTTAAGGTGACTCATAAAGAGAGCTTTTGATAAACCGGAAACGGGTGTGCAGTTGCACTGGCGGTAAACCTTCAGATGCTTTCATATTTTACGGCTCACGAAATGTCACTTCAGCGTCTACAGCACAGTCACATATAATAAACAGTAAAGCTCAAATGTAGATGTGGACTATTAGTGTCATGTCGACGACACTACAGGTAAATGATTAAGTAAATGAAAGGCAGCCATGAAGCAGGCGTGTGCATCAGGAAACTCAGGCGGTGTCAGACAAGCCGGCCAGCAAAACGGCGACTCAGCCGCTCAGACCGTCTGATTTAGCAGGACGTAATCCCCAATCATCGGTTATTCCCGAATTACACGTAGCAAGGCAAATCTGTAAACACTGGGGGGAAACAAAAGAAATACACCAGTATTACACTATACGCACACCTCTAGCTTTAAATAAAACGATCTAAAATGTAACGCTCATTCTTTTCAAAGAAAAGTGACACTGTAATAGGTTATTTAAAAATACTCGTTATTAAGATACTAATGTATGTATCTTAACTATTGGCTTACATTAACTTTTTTTTAAAAACTTATATATAGTTTTATTTGTTCCTGTTCCCAGGAGGCTAACCACTTCTCAGCGTCCTGCGTGATGCCCTTTCTTCTCAGTACGTTGGCTCTTATCTTCTGCACGGTACAAATTCATTTTATTCTGAAGCACCAATTGAGTTATTCCGTTTTTTGCGCTCTCGGATTGGATTTCGCCTTCAGAAATCAATTAATAAATACACAAAGAAATACTCTTAAAGAAGCGACTTTAATGAAAAGACGCCTTTTTAATTTTTTAACCTAGTTTTCAAATTACCTTGAATAAAACTTCAAATGCGGACGAAATGGTTTCATGCTCCCTCATCACGGTGCCCTGTTCAGACTTTGGCTGTTCCTCGCATTGTCCGACTTCGTTTTAACGGCATAATATTCATAATCTGGGCAAAGAATAGCAAATGTATGCGTTAAAGAGTAAGAGAACCGCAATGTTCGAATTCCTATTTTTATTCATCATCTTCATTTTGAGAAAGATAACTGAAAACCCATTGCAGCCATACATTTCGAATTGTATTTCTATGATGATACATTTTCTGAATGTTTTATTACCTGGCGACTCTACGTTGGCCCTGTGTTAGCCACGGTGGGTGTACAGGTTGTGTGTTTGAAGCGATTATTTTTGTATTACTTTGGTCGGTTATCAAAAATATATCGGAGGCCATCCAGTCGTTTCAGCCTTGTAGGCCCAGCAGTTGGAATTCTGAGCCTTGTACTTCCGGGAGTGGGCTCTGCGGTGGACTGGCATCTCATCCAGGGTTGCTTCGTATTTTGTGCCCAGTGCTAAACTGGATGAAGGGCTGTTGTTATAAACGGTACCTGTTTAGTACCTTAGACCTGTCTTCGTTATTTATTATATTACAGTATACAGAATATGCCCATTCGTGAATTTAATCACCAATGCTGTTTTTCCATAAAAAAATTCATCAAAGAAGGTGGGACATCGTTTATTATCCAGGCGCTTATTATTGTTTTAGATCAAGCATAGATAAAAAACAATTTCAATGGTTAACACAATTTAACAAATCAGCTAAAAAAAAAAACATTCTTTTGACTTTGAATTGGTGCTCCTTCAAAATTCTTTCCATTAGTCGTCATTGCATATAATATGATCATCAATCCATCCATCCATTATCCAACCCGCTACATTCTAACCACAGGGAATAGGATCATCACAATATAAAAATGTTATGAATTGTGATTTATGAAATGCTCAGTAATCCATTAATGATAAAAATGTGTCGACCAATAGGTTTGAAAGGCACCATACAATGCACACAGAGATAAACCTGTAAGGTAATATATACTAGATAGGTTGAAGGATATGGTTGAAAGGCACTATATACTAGACAGATATAATAGAGTCAGTCTATAATACATAGTGCACGATAGATGATAAGACAGATAGATAGATAAACGTTATCCACAAAGACAAATTAACAGTTTATAGAAACTCAAGAAACATAACTACAAAGAAAAATCTGAGACAACGCAGATATGAAAGTCACCATGTAATGCAGATAAATATGTAAGGCAAAATATACTAGATAGGTTGAATGATGGATTTTAGAAGCACTACATAATGTAAATTTAGATCAGTTTGAAAGGCAGTATGTACAAGACAGGTTGAAGGATATTTTTGAAAGGGACTGTATAACAGATAAGCTTGAGAGGCAGTGCATAAGAGATACACAGACAGACAGACAAATACTTTATTTGTCCCCCATGGAAAATTACGAATTTACAGATGCTAAAGAAATATATAAATAACTACAAAGAAAAACAGAATATATAAATAGATAGATTTGAAAGGTAACTGTATAATAGATACATGGGATGGTTTGAAAGAAGCCAAATAAAACAAAGACGATTACACAGTATTCAACAACTAAATAATGTATGTCATAACCTTCATATCTGTCTTTAACCAATCCTTTACACATTTGAAACCCCCCACCCCCACCCCCACTTAGTTGACGAAGCTATTTGTTGCTGATGATCGGCTTTCTTTCCCAAAGTCACATGTCCGGTTTCATCAAACATGGTGTCAGCTGATGTGTCCAGACGTCATAAGGTTGTAAGTACGCGACTGCATTCGCGCGTTTTACCACCGATTGCCTTAACAGGTGTGTCTTAACTGCCATGTTTGGCAGGGGTTCCGTTTCCAACGTTAACACTAACATTTGCACTAACCCGTGTCTGGTTAGTTTCACCGTTATCTAATGATGGTGTATGTATTTCCAAATGGGTTAACGTTTCGGTGCGTCTGCAGTTTCAAACGTATTGACTAATGTTTTTCTTTGGGCCTCGACGAAACCCAAACGGGTGTTCTGTGTTCCAAACGCACGGTGTATTCCACCATTTTCAGTTCTTTAAGCACAGTTGGTGTCGAGTGGCGTTTGATTGCAATTTGTGGCTTTCCGTTCGTGTAGCACATGTTACCTGATTTTGTGCATGAAGTAACGGGCAAATTATTGTTGGGTAGTTCGTTTGTGCTGCATACGTCAGTGCCTCGTATTCCCTTTGTCACGCAAATGGAAGACGCGTCTCCTATCGATCACATCATCATTTACTTTCCCGTCGTGGTTCTGTCTCGGCCACTCTCTGATTCCACAGTTTTTCCAGCGCTGAGGTTTAAGATGTCCTACCCGCCATGCTGACCAATACGTCGTCTCCGTCCCTCCCACCTGTCGGGTCAGATGCAGATTTTTCAAACGAATCGGGGCTGAATGTGTAAAGTGCACCCACGGGAGGGTGCGTGTCCACGGAGTTCTGCGCCAGACTTCATCCCTCCCTATCTTACTTGGCCTCCGTGGCGCAGCTTACATATAACAAGGAAAGCCTTGTGAGTGTCTGAATGAGTGGGCATGCACAAAACAACTTATTTGAAAAGAGTTCGATCCGATTCATGCTGGCGGCATTTCAGACAGGCACGGAAAATGTTGCTAGGGTCGAGCGCTGAAACGTTAATGGGGTGACGTGTATGGGATGGCGGCGCGAGCGAACGCCCAGAGCCGTTTACACGTGGGAGGATGAGACTCGCGCCTTTGGTTTATTGCCGCCTAGAAGATGGAGCCCAAACGGGCTTCCTGGCGGTATAGCGCCTTACCTGGTCAACGGTAGTATTGCACCAGAGTTCGTACTGTGCTGCTTAAATTAGGACACTGTGCAGAAAATGTGTAGATGAGGCCTAGAGTGCTTTTCCGCCATTAAAGTGTCAACCGATGTTTTGTTATGAATAATCTATAAACAGCGTTATATAAAGTTGTGTTGGAAAACTATGCAATGAATAAGCAAATACCTTCGTTGATAACGGTCAGTAATGCTGTTGTTAGGGAAAACGGTAGTATTGCACTCGATCAACTGTAGTAAAAGCTACGATCATTTTGAATGATTTCATATAAAAGAAAGGGGTGGCGAGAAAGACACCTGGGCTGTCCACCTGTTTTATTGCAACCCGTTCCGTTACGTTTAGGCAATAGAAGAAAACCACACAACGATAAAGGGCCACAGAAATGGATAATCTAGAAATTATTTACCCCAAAGACATGTTCTGTCAACGATCTGAGTGCACTTACTTCACGGCCGCCATTCCTTCAAGGGTGTCGAGTTCGCGTGGCATTCGCCTGCACTGCGCCATAAAGCGCGGCCCGGCTATGGGTGCGCCTTGTATGTTTGTGATGTACCTTTGACCTTGATACTGCCGTGGTTAAAAAAAAAAGAAAACAAAACAAAACATGTTTTGGACGTCAGTTCCCTCGAGGAAACATTGCATTTTGTTTTACTTCACAATTGTGCACCTCGTTGCGCCGCACATCAGCCTTTCTGCGCACGCGCATTCTCTTGCCTGTTACATACACATGTCGCAGCTCGTTTATCATACATGTGTTATCCAAGAGTGCGTGGTTGCCACAAACATTGCGCAATATTTTCAATGTATTTTTTTTCTTCAACAAACAAAGATTCGGCGATAGAAAACAAACCCATTCCCATCGTTACATTTAAACAGCATCCCCACTTTAGTATTTCAGTATTAACGGCAGAAACGATCAGTAATATTAATTGACTTTTTCTTATTTCTTCATTTTATTTTCGAAAAGCAGAACATTACAACGGCATGTTACTCAATCAAACAAATAAAGACATAACAGATGCAATCATATACAGAGGAGACAAAAAAGGGAAAAAAGCAAAGCCAGATCCAACCCCCACCCAAGATGAAGAGCATGATGCTAGGATTTCTCAATGTTCTATTGCCTGGTGACTCTAGATTGGCCCAGTGTAAGCCACTGTGGGTATCCTAGCTATGTGTTGTTGTGTGCCTTGCACTTTTAAAAATACGTGGTTCAGTAAGGGCACTTTACTGGATTATGTGGTTGCTCATAGAACCAATGATGAAAAAGAACTATTTTGTTCTAGAAATGATAGTGTGACATTGGTTCGATTGGCTTTGAAAATGTTCTTAAGATGTGGCTAAAACAGAAATCTGCATAGTAAGGTACCTAGCAGGATAAAACAGATTAAAAAAAAACTGAACTGAGCCTGTGTTATTGTAAGCAGAAAAAATACCCTTTGCATTTACAAAGCCTATAGCATCGTGAAGGAGTGCCCCCCCACCCCTCCCATGATCTCTTTGTCCCACTTCCATCTGGAAGAAGGTTATACAGCATATGAACCAGGCTGTCCGACCTCTGAACTCTGTGCTGCTCCCCTGCCTGCAGATATGCTCCTTGTAGTTTATTTGAAATACATTTGTTACACTTATTACTAATGTTGTTTTTATTATTACAGGTAGTTGTTGCTATTATTTATTATTATCTTTTTCAAATCATTACTCTCTCTTCACTTTTATGTACCTGTCTATCTCATATTATAGACCTGTCTTGCACTTATCCTGTGTTTATGCATATTTTGCACTGCAGTCCTGGAGAATATTTCATACCACTGTATGGTACAATACAGTGTATAGATGGAATGAAAATAAAGCCACTTGACTTGAAAATCAGGAACTCATTTGGATTTCACAAATCTGCTATCATTTAGTTACAGTTAATTATGGAGCCAGTTACAAATCTAAATAAGTAAAGGCTCTTTCTTGAACCTTCATGTAGATAGTTCTTTTGGGAAACAAAAAACAGTTCCTCTATGACACCTTTACTTTTAAGAGCATACAGTGAACTGGTGCTTCATTAAGGGTTTGTTCCTGCATTGCTCCTTATGCTACCACAGCCAGTCTTGGCCCTTCAGGACATTGACAAGCCCTTTAGAAAAATCAAATAAATGGGTCATTAGGGTTTGGTCAATCAGTAATATACTGTATTGGTGGTCAGGTACACTGGCACAGTAGGCAGAGCTGTCGCCTCAGTCTTGCTGAACCAGCAGTTCAAATCCCATTCCCTGTGTTTGTGTGACTGGGCCCTGATGTAGACTGGCGTTTCTACCTTGTGCCCAGTGCTGGCAGGAAACAAACTGGATGAATAAGGTTTGATATGCATTGTACCTGTATTGAGCGCTTTCAGCGTAGTGAGAAAAGCGCTATATAAATACAAAGAATTATTATTGTGCCTTGGAATTGTTTTCAGTATTTATTATACAGTATTACATATAATATGCCCATTTAGGTAGTGTATTTAATCCTTAATGCTGTTTTTCTACAAAAAATTAAAGTAGGTGGTGCAACCTTTATCTTTTATTATGATTTAGATTTTAGAGCAGGGATAGAGAAAAAACACTTTCAATGGTTAACATAAGTAACAAAATCAGCAAAAATGATCACTGATTTTCATTATGTAGTCCTCAAAAATTCTTCCCATTAACTATCATTCCATATAACTGGTGTCCAGCTTTGATCCTGGAGGGCTGCAGTGACAGGTTTTCATTTTTGTCACTTTCTTAATCAGTGACCAGTTTCTGCTATTTATTGACTTATTTTTCCCCTTTATTTTAATTGTCTTGTTTTTTTAAGACTTATTTCTCTGAATTGCTTCTTTCTTTCCTTACATGGTAGCCAAACAAAAATGAGATGTGAAGTGAGCCAACAGATGACCAGTTAAGATGGGGCTTCAGACTCCAACCAATTTCATTTCCACCAGTTCCTTGAGTAGAACCTAACTTTTGGTTTTAATTAAGCCCATTATTTAATTCAATGGTTTAATTCTCATTTTACCACTGCAGACATTTCTAAAACTGTTGATTTTCTTTTTACTAAGCACAGTGAAAATGTTTCGGTGACCTGAGCAGATCAACATTACTGAGACCTTCACCTTGAATTATTTTAAGATATTGTGTAATAGACACAGGTTAGCTGGTCATCTGTAGGCTCCCTTTGTATTTCATTATTGTTTAACTGCTAATTAAGGAGAAAAAGAAAAAAATAAGGGGTCTAAGTCTTAAATAGCAAGTCAATTAAAATTAAGGCAAAACAAATTAATTAGCAGCAAAGACTAGTCATTAATTAGGAATAGGGTTAGAATGAAAAGCTGCAGCCATTGCAGATTGCAACAATATGATCAGCACAATTGTATACTGAAATGCTGTGACTTGTGATTTCTTAAGAAATATTCTGTAACTCATGACAATAGATATGTTTGAAAGGCACTATTTAATACATATATAGATACAAATGTAAGGTAATTTAAACTTGTTAGGCTGAAGATTAGGTTTGAAAGTCAATATATAATATATAGGCCTGAGAGTCAGTACTTAATAAAAATATGGATAATTTTGAGAGGCACCATGTAAGACACATACAGATACATCTTTAAGGCAAAATATAGTAGATGGGTTGTGGCACAAGTTTGAAAGGCATGCTATTAATCAAACAAATAATAATGGCAGATACAACCATGTACCTCAAAATCAATGCAAACAAAAGAAAGGAAAAATAGAAATATAAAGGAAAACAGGACAGAACCACAAATTAAGAGAAAGAGAAAAGAACAAAGCCAAGCCAAAAAATTAATAGCACACAATTGTCAATCACAAGCCCAGTATGCCTATTCTATAATGATATTAATGAATTCTTGCCATGTTTTAAAATATTCTGAACATATCATTTTCTAACTTGAGAGAATACTGAACATCGCTTACCTACTGAATTACATATGGTGAGCTGGGATTCTTCTATTTGAGAAAGATAAGTCTGTCTGGTAGTAGTGTGGTACAGACTATTGTGATCTATTTATTCATGTGCACTTTAATGCCATCCTGGATTACGCCAGATATCACCATTGATGGATTGTGAGTGGGTGTGATACCAAGGCTGTCTGAGACGTATATAAAGGTTTTTGTCCAAAATGATGTTAATTTAGTGCATTCCCAAAACATGTGGCCTAGTGATGCTGGAGTTAGATGGCAGCGCTCACAGGTACATCTTGCCCTGGGTATATTAATTAATAGGTACATGAATTGATTTTTAGATGAACACAAACAAATCAGTGTATGTAACTGAATACATGACACACTCCATGAGGCTGATACATTTATATTCTTTGGAACTATTTGATCAGATTGATATTAGTGTGCTAGTATCTCAATTATTTTAATATTAATTTTAATTACTTTAAGTTGACTAATTTATAAGAAAATTTTAATTAAGATTTTGATAACATTGATATTATCTTAAATTTATTTAGTATGGTAAACAACTGTTTTAATGAAAATATTTATTTAGATGACACCCTTATCTGAAAAACCATAAATACGTGCTAAAATATAGGTGTTATCCGAGTATTGCCAGTGATTACATTCTCTCCTTTGATGCCTGAGTATCTCACACGTTTCTCACTCACCTGCACATAACGGGAGCCTTGAGAAGTGGCGCCCGTGGCCGCATGCACAGTAGACAAGGTGCGTTATCTTCGAACGCGTGACCATTTCATTGTTTTTATTAAGAAATTACGGATTTGTATTCAAAACGTCAAACTACACCACAATGCACCTTCAGAATATTTTAAGAAGTTAAATCATGCGTATCTGTCCCATTGACTATTCTCTGTAGGCACCCCTAATCGTTAAAGCACCATTTTAATCTTTTGAGGATATTCAATTTGAATGTAAAACTGAAAGTTAATCGTTTTATTTACTATCATGGATTACTATAATGAAGAATTAAATGTTTGGGATTTCCGTGTTGCATATTTTACTTCCATTTTCCACCTTTCATTTGAATATTTGGCAAACTTTGTAGATTTATCAAAATGAATGACGTTTAACTAATTATTATTTCCTTCGTTTATTTTAGGAACACTTAAAACTGCACGTCCTCTTAAAAACAAAGGTGCTAAAGTGGTTCTTCTGAGCGATGTCATATGGGAACCTTTTTTGGTTGCCTACATATGTGAAAAATAAATAACAGAAAAAAGTGAAAAACCGATACGTTTTTAATTCTAAAAAGTTTCTTGTTGCACGCAATAACACAAGCCATGTTCACAGTACCGCCGCTCCCTATACGCAGAGTACGCAGTCTGCGTAGGGCACCAACTCCCAGGGGGGCACCATCCCAGCTGCTCAAAAACATCGTTTTTATATATTATAATAATAATATTAATATTAATAATATACATATACAAATAAACAAAAATATAAACGTTTATATTGCATTTTACGGTGAACGCAGAGTAGGCTAAGCACACGTGATGACGCGCGCGCCCTCACCTCTGTTACGGCTGCCTAACTAATATTTGGGGGAGGGGGCACAAAAGTAAATTTCTGCTTAGGGCACCCATTTGGCCAGCAGCGGCCCTGCATGTTCAGGTTTTCTTTATCTCTTAGCATCCTCCTAGCTTTTTGTTTTGTCAACTTATAAGGAACTTTCGCAAAGCCAAAAGACCCAATTTCATATTAACAAAATGGAATGATACATTGTCAAGCAATTACGGGGCACCACACAACCCTATAAAGTGCCATTACGGCATCATTATTTTTAAGAGTGTATAATAATAATATATCTATATAGAGCCTTTCCAGCTTACTCAAAACGCTTTTCGCGGACATTGGGAGTTTTTAAAGACAAAATAGGCCTGTCCCGAGTACACGAGAAGTATTGAGAAGTGCATTACTTATATTTTAAAAATGACAACACGTTTAACTTTATCCCTTGCATTTAATCTTAGTTCGACATGTAATATCCTAATCTTATAAAACGCGAATGTAATCTAGATTTTACCTCTCGAGTACGGGGTAGCCATGTAAAACAAACTAGTATAATTTAAAAATCAATCACATGTCGATCAAAATGCATTAATATTCTATAAAACATTTCCAATGAAATTAGCCTAACTTTTAATGACTGTTTTATATACTGTATCGACAAAATTGAGGATCCTTCGTTAGCACCGGGCACAATGTAAACTTTCCCAGGATGCACTCGACACTAAAAACTGACCGCAGTCTAAAGTTTAAACTGACAAATCAGGCTTATCAAAAGTGATGGACAGGATTACTTCAGTTTTGCGAAGTGTAGCGGCACTTGGCGCCTGTCTTACCTTCTAAAATACGTGAAGCTGCAATCGTACTTTAAATAACGAAGAAAACCACCACTCTGTCTATTGTTACACCAGGGCACATACAGTGCATCCGGAAAGTATTCACAGCGCATCACTTTTTCCACATTTTGTTATGTTACAGCCTTATTCCAAAATGGATTAAATTCATTTTTTTCCTCAGAATTCTACATACAACACCCCATAATGACAACGTGAAAAAAGTTTACTTGAGGTTTTTGCAAATTTATTAAAAATAAAAAGACTGAGAAATCACATGTACATAAGTATTCACAGCCTTTGCTCAATACTTTGTCGATGCACCTTTGGCAGCAATTACAGCCTCAAGGTTTTTTGAATATGATGCCACAAGCTTGGCACACCTATTCTTGGCCAGTTTCGCCCATTCCTCTTTGCAGCACCTCTCAAGCTCCATCACGTTGGATGGGAAGCGTCGGTGCACAGTCATTTTAAGATCTCTCCAGAGATGTTCAATCGGATTCAAGTCTGGGCTCTGGCTGGGCCACTCAAGGACATTCACAGAGTTGTCCTGAAGCCACTCCTTTGATATCTTGGTTGTGTGCTTAGGGTCGTTGTCCTGCTGAAAGATGAACCGTCGCCCCAGTCTGAGGTCAAGAGCGCTCTGGAGCAGGTTTTCATCCAGGATGTCTCTGTACATTGCTGCGGTCATCTTTCCCTTTATCCTGACTAGTCTCCCAGTTCCTGCTGCTGAAACACATCCACACAGCATGATGCTTCCACCACCATACTTCACTGTAGGGATGGTGCCAGGTTTCCTCCAAACGTGACACCTGGCATTCACACCAAAGAGTTCAATCTTTGTCTCATCAGACCAGAGAATTTTCTTTCTCATGGTCTGAGAGTCCTTCAGGTGCCTTTTGGCAAACTCCAGGCAGGCTGCCATGTGCCTTTTACTAAGGAGTGGCTTCCGTCTGGCCACTCTACCATACAGGCCTGATTGGTGGATTGCTGCAGAGATGGTTGTCCTTCTGGAAGGTTCTCCTCTCTCCACAGAGGACCTATGGAGCTCTGACAGAGTGACCATTGGGTTCTTGGTTACCTCCCTGACTAAGGCCCTTCTCCCCCCGATCGCTCAGTTTAGATGGCCGGCCAGCTCTAGGAAGAGTCCTGGTGGTTTCGAACTTCTTCCACTTATGGATGATGGAGGCCACTGTGCTCATTGGGACCTTCAAAGCAGCCAAAATTTTTTCTGTAATCTTCCCCAGATTTGTGCCTCGAGATAATCCTGTCTCGGTCGTCTACAGACAATTCCTTTGACTTCATGCTTGGTTTGTGCTCTGACATGAACTGTCAACTGTGGGACCTTATATAGACAGGTGTGTGCCTTTCCAAATCATGTCCAATTAACTGAATGTACCACAGGTGGACTCCAATTAACCTGCAGAAACATCTCAAGGATGATCAGGGGAAACAGGATGCACCTGAGCTCAATTTTGAGCTTCATGGTAAAGGCTGTGAATACTTATGTACATGTGCTTTCTCAATTTTTGTATTTTTAATAAATTTGCAAAAATCTCAAGTAAACTTTTTTCATGTTGTCATTATGGAGTGTTGTGTGTAGAATTCTGAGGAAAAAAATAAATTTAATCCATTTTGGAATAAGGCTGTAACAAAACAAAATGTGGAAAAAGTGATGCGCTGTGAATACTTTCCGGATGCACTGTAACATAAGTAAACATTACACGGCAAACTAAGCAGAAATGATGCTGATTCGTTCTATAGATGTTTACAATGGTGTGTCTTCTCTGATTTGGACCAACAAGACCAACTGGGCACAGAGGTAATGAGCCCTGAGCTTATCATCATTGGCCGCACTGCCAGGCCATGTTATAAACAGAAGTCCCAACTATTTGCAAATATGACACACTGTGAAGCCAATAGACCTACAATTGTACATTTAACAGATGCTGATTTTGAGCTGCGTGTCATTCACGTGTGCTGGTGCAAAGCTACCTTGTTTTCTACTCCTGAACAGATCATTGTGCAGGTGGTCTCTTTTTCATGCACAACCTTCACTGGATGAACCATAAACATATATATAAGGTGGTCCAGATTTAACTATGCAACTTTTAATGCAATGCAATGCAATAAATGCAAATTAAATCTGGACCACACTGTAGATAGACGCCACATTCACTGTGTTTCCCAGTAGACACGATACGGCAGCGCCTACGCCATATTGCGAGTGGCAAAAGTGTCATTTAAACTAATACAGGTAGACGTGGAAACCGGGTTTTCTGATGAAAAAACAATAACGTTTAAAACAGTATCGTTTACATACAACAGATTTTGGCGAATCGTTTAAATGCAAGTATTTATATCCATTTATACACTAATAATGGCAATTATTAAATAATAATAATAATTATTATTATCATTATTAAATAATTCCTCCCATATAAGTAACATTTCTCGGACTCCCTTCTTCCATCTCCGAAACATTTCTAGACTTTGTTCTGTTCTTATGCAACACAGTACTGAAGTATCGGTTAATGTCCTAGTCACCTCACGTATAGATTACTGTAATGCTATTCTATCTGGCATCCCACAAAAACTTATTTATCGCTTACAACTTCTTCAAAATTCTGCTGCCAGGATAATAACCTGTTCTAAATCCACTGAACATATTACACCTATTCTCTCTCTACTTCACTGGCTCCCTGTTAACTACAGAATACAATACAAAATACTGCTCTTAACATTTAAAGCTCCCCCCTACCTCACTGATCTCCTACAGACTTACACTCCTCTCGCTCACTCAGATCCTCATCTGCAGCTCGACTTTCTGTACCACACATCAAACTCAGTTCTATGGGAGCTCGAGCGTCTCTCATTGTGCTCCTCAACTCTGGAATTCTCTTCCCTCTCATATCTGTCAGCTCGATTCAGCAACACATTTTAAAACTACCCTCAAAACTTATCATTTCAAACTGGCATACCAATTGTGAATATTGCAGTTACTGTCAGTTATCTTTGTCTTTCTTTTAACAGTGAAATGATACACTCAATGACAAAAATAAACAATTTTATTGTATACAAATTGGTTTAATTTTTGAAAACATTTCATTCATTCCTCTCTCGATCTCTCTCTCACACACACAATATGGTTACTTTAATATATACAGGATAGGATCTAAAAATCCATGAAACAGAACTGTCTTAAATAGCTTTTTCCGTGTGTTGCCACTCTGTAATTTGAGAGTATTCAGTCTGGCAATATGGTGCAGCCTTAGTTTGTGGAAGACAGACACAACTAAAGACATGGGCATAAAATGATGGTTGTCAATTTCAAACTGTGTTTCCTCAATGAGCTCCTTGAGAAAAAACACATCATCTGAACCAATCTCAGCCTGAACAAACCGATTGATCAAAGATACACCGACAGCTTGCCCTAATGTTGACTGTCAGATAACACGCTCAGCTACGTTGACCACCTTGACTGGACCCTCAGAAGCAATCATCAGACCTCCTTTGTTTTTTAATGTGACCAAGTGGTAGCTTTGATCATATGATGCCGGTACAGCATCTGTTGCCAAACTAGCATGGCACACATCACAGGACAGCTTTCTCAAAATCCCGTCTAAGGGCTACCTCCCACTGCTTCCTGAGGTGGATTTCTTTGGGAAACCTTCAAAGTTTGGGAAATGTTAACAGCAAACAACAATCTACATAGTTAGTGACTAAATACGTTTAGCCTAAACGTTGTTCGGAGGCTCACTTGAGCACATAAATGCATTGCTTTGCTAGTTTAGCCTGGCGTCGCTAAAGTTAAGATTATAAAACGGGATTTTCTAATGGCCAAATATAACCAAAACAATTGTTCAGCTTTACCTATGAAATGTAATCCCCCCGTGATCTGGTTTGGAGCGTACAGCGGTTTGTACAATCCCAAGCATCACATGCGTGAGACATCTTTATCCATTACTTTAATCCACAACCGTGCCACTCGCAATATGGCGGCGACATTGACGTACGATGCTGCTAGTCATACGGCGTCTTGTAATTCTATGCATATGGGATGAACCACTAACACCAAACTATAAACGGGCTGCCTTACACCGTCTGCGCCTTCTTGTTGAAATAAAACGCTTCTGAAAACGAATGGACGCACGCAGTCAGACCGCGCAGCGCGATACAAGTCTCGCGAGAGGCGGAACCTCGTGTGTGTCCCATGGAAAGGACGTCGTTACGCCAGTCCTTCGTTGGCCCACTCGCTCTCACACACAGACACACGTAGGTGCAGTTTAGAATCGCCAACTAATACGCCATTGTCAAGCTCGTATAAAAACTGGAAGAACATGAAAACCCCACACGGAAAAGTGCACAGGACACCTATCTGTGGGGCGGCCAACTACAATGAAAGGTAAGGGGAATTTTAACAAAAAGCGAACTGTAGTCAATTTCTGTGAAGTAGCAGCGATTTCCACATTGTAATAAACACTGACACAGGTCTGCAAAATTAAATTCATAAAAGTGTTGTGTATAGTTATTTTATTTGCATTCATAAACACAATAAAAATACAAACAGAATGTCTCCATTACTCACATTCATGTACAGAACTGAAAAGTTTAGTTAAAATGTAATAAATTACACAATTCATATACAAATTCAATCCAGAATGAAAATATTTAGTCATTCTAATATTTTTAAACATATGTAAAGAAAACAAATATTAATTAACTTACATATAACTTCTTGTCTAGTTTTTTTGATCCACATTTTGGTTTGGTGGCCCATCCTTTGTCCACTTTTTCATCCAGCTGTAGTATGCCATCATACTGACATACCAATGTCCCAGATACCTTCTTTACCTTGATACCTTGATAATCCTGATTGAGTTTTTCACCCTGCTCTACACACACCGCTTCCAAGATTTTCAGGGAAATATTCCAAACGAAAATCCAAAAAGCAAACTTTCAGATTCATGTTGCAACACCATTCCTTAAACTTAACTAATTATCTTCTTCACAGTTTATTTATAATATCTGGACCTTTTTTTGTTACATCTTTGAATGATACCCACCTCTCTTTGTTCAAGTTTGCTCATGGCACCATCAAATTCTGTATCAGATTTCAAATATCGGGTTAGAGAAAAATACCCAGTCAGTTTAGCCTCAGACAAACTTGGGAACGTTCAACACAAATACATAAAACAGCCACCATCTTTTGACAGGGCTTTGATGAACTGCTTCATTAAACCAAGCTTAATATGAAGTGGTGGCATCAGCACTCTATCTGAATTCACCAAGCTAGGTTTGACAAGGTTTTTGCACCAAGATGTAGCTTTATTTCTAGCTGGTCATTCCTTCTGAACCCAAAGGAAATTCTTGGCTATGCTGTTCCTTTCATACAAATAACATGGAAATTCTGTACGTCCTGACTGCTGACCCAGAAAGATAAACTTTTACTTATATTCTGACCTTATTATTGAATGAAATAATTGTTTTCTTTTAAAGATTTTAGTACCAGAAAAATATAAAATGAAAACAAATTGTCATTAAAATAAAAATGATTTTTAATTATAGTGTATAAACAATTAAAAAATAATTGACAGGTCAAAATGCGTTTTGTGAAAAAATATATGTGGTTTTCATTTTTTAATTCAGCACCCAAAATATATAAAAATCACATGAAATAAAACAAGTTTTTCAAAGTGTACTTGTAATTAGACATATCACCACTTTTGCCAAATGTCCTTGTAAGACCGAGTCTCTGTTACCATAAAGTCAAAGAGTAAGCAATGATTATATTCACCACAAGCCTAAATAGGTTTTAAAATTGAGAGTTTTCAAAATACTGACGTTTCGTGGTAGGTTGCTGCTGATGGCTCGATTTCCAGAATGGAGAACCAACTTAAAAGATCCAAAGTTTCAAAGGAGAAGATGAACTCTGTAGGATTATCAAGGCATCAAGCTGGCTTGAAACTAAAAATTGCAAATCCCATTTTCTGTCACCTTGTTTCAAGTCATTGTATAGAGATCATGCGTTTGAGTGGTGTGTAGGCTGCAGGTTCAACTGGGCACTGTCTACATTCTTAAAATTAATGAATTTTAATGGCTATTTATGGAACCTGATATTTGTTCTTTCTAGGACCTTCATGTAGATGGTTCTTTTGGTAACCAGAACTGGTTTCCCTATGTCACTTGTTCAGGACCATCACTCTGCTTTACTTTTAAGAGTGTAAGTGGGCTTGCTGTCCACATCCCATTTGCAGGTTGGATAAATCTTCTGGCTTGTGCCAGGGAAGGTGGGTGCATGAGTAGCATCCCATCCAGTGTTTATTCTTGCTTTGACCCTAGTGCTGTCAAAAGTGGCTCTAGAACCCACAACCACAAATTGGATTTTTTGGGTTTCAGAGTGTCACCTTCCAATATGACATTTAATCTAATTAAAATTATGCATAAAAATGAAAGATTAACCACTTTCTGCATATTGATGATCTTCAGCAACAATAACCTTTATTTCTAAAGCACATTTTCATAAAAAGAATGTAGCTCCAACTGCTTTATAAGATGTCAAAGAAGAAGTTGCAAGAAAAAAACAACACATTAGAAACAGATAAAAATAAAAATAAATGACATGCCAAAAATATGAATAAATGAATATGCACTTACATAACACAAATGTTGGGTTTTTGTCTGCTGTTGGACCTTTCAATTGACTGAACAAAAACCATGAGGCACTAAAATGATTCGGCACTTAAGCTGTTGTATAAAAACTAAAGTGCAGGAGATGACCAATACTTTAGCAAGGCATCCGTGACAGATTAACCAATGACAGTAGATTGTCAGGCTCAGACAGAAGCTGGCATGCGATTTGGCACTGGCCACTTCCTTGTGCCCAGTGCTGCATTGGCTGTCTCAGATGGCAAGAATGACAGATTCACTGCATGGATGGGCAGGCAAATTAAGTTACTTAGTAAACTGCCATAAGCATGTGGTGATAAAGTATATAACACAAAAAATAATTACTTTGTAAGTAAAGGAAGACATGCTTGGTAAAATATATTTCAGAAATATTATGTAATGCAAACTACCCTGAAAAATGAGAAATAAATAATGAGGAACAAAAAAGGATGTTGTGTTGCACTACTTATTGGCATTTATGGTTTGAACAGACATTACATACTGTTTTTTAAACTTTACTCCAGCGTAGCATCAAATGTATGTAAAATGAGTTCCAAAGTACTCATTTTATTTCAAGATGATGGAAATTATTGGTTGTAAACTGGTCTAAGGTAGAGAAAAACAAATGCAAACTTGCAGAATTATACACTATTTGTATGCTGTTATGGACAAATTTGGTATGGGGAACTAAGGTAAAAGTGTACAAGTTTTACTGGAACAGGAGTATTACCTGTGACCAATTCGTTAGGTGGTCATACAAACTGCCCTCTTAAAAATTCTGGTTCTTAATGGATCTTTCCTGGGGTTGGTGGGTTCCTCGTAAAATATTACTTAATAAACTATTTCATACATGAAATGGGTTCTTTGGGCTTTAAAAAAAGGATTATAATACGGGAACTCAATGGTATTTCATAAATCTGTTATCTATTCATGGCTATTTAAGGAGCCAGCTATCGATCAAAATAAATAAGGGTTCTTTCTCAAACCTTCATGTGGATGGTCCTTTTGGGATCCAAAAGGTCCGCCTATAGAATCCCTCAGGCAACTTTATTTTTAAGAGTGTAGGTGACCAACACCTTACACCCAGTGTGACAACCCACCTGTAGTCATTAAATACCAAACTAATTTAAATGAGAAAAATGCAATGGATAATGCAAGAAAGATAAATTAAATCTAGTTATGTAATGTACAATGACATTCAGAATGCCTATTTAAATTAAAAATGATATAAAAAGTAATACTGCTCTGGTTAGCTAAGTCAGTTTCTAAAAAAAAAAAAGTCAATTCAAGTAAACATCTTCTCTACATGCTGCACTGTAACATCTAAGCAGAAACACATCAGTGCCCAGCTTGTTACTGCTCCTCACTCCAAAGCCTGTAAATTCACCACCCTGCCTCTTGTTTCTATATCCATTTGACATAAGGCGGTAAGCTGCCAATACATGTTGCCTCTATTTACCAAGATTAATTTCTCTTCAAGTGCTCCAAGTGGGGACACAGCATCTGTTTTAGGTCTGAACGCTCACTGTCCAGTCTTTATAAGCAGAATCTAACAGTACAATGTGTACTAGAATTTCCTCATAAGACATCTGTTGTCAATGCTTTTTGTTTGAATTTTATAACACCTAAAGCAATGAAGATTTATACCACCTAGCTTAAACATTTAACACTAAACACAAAAAAAACTGGTTTAAGGATTAAGTAACAGAACTGGCATGCTATAGAAAGTGCAATTATTCAATAATGAAGACCGTCTTAAGCAGTTTACAAGTAGAGTTTTGCATATAGGTGTACAATAGGAAATGGCCCAGACTTGACACCAGCCTATCACAGGGCTCACTGACATGTATGCACACATGAACACTTGTCTTGTACTGGAATCACTCATTAATCTTATCTATATAACTTTGGGGCTCTAGTAGACAAACCAGGGTACCTGAAGGAAAACACATGCTGACATGAGTAGAACATGCATACTCCACATAGACAGCATCTGGGCACGAGACTCAAACCCTGGACATTGGATCTGTGACATGGAAGCATTACCCACGGTGCTACCATGCTGCTTAGGTACACAGCAACTGTTTCATTTTTAAGGTGAGCACTGGTAGCAAAAGAGACTTGCCCATCGTCACACTATATATCATTGGTGGCAAATGAAAAAGCAACGTATATATTTAAATATATATTGCCTTGTCAAGTGAAGGCAAACAGATTTACAGTAAATAAGAAATATTTTAAAAAGCAAAATAGTGCATAGCATATTTTATATGCAGTTCAAAAGGATTATATATAAACATTTATTGGTAGATGATGGCACTTCAGTGTTAATAAAACTTTAAAAGAGCAGCAGGATCTTCTGAAAACTTCAAAATCCAAGGCTGCAGAGCAAGAATTCATAACATCCAGATACATAAATACTAAGTGTAACAAGGTGTCAGTTTTACTTTTCACTGACATGCACCATGACACCACTCATAACATAAATGACCATAACAAACTTTTAAGAAGGAAAAACGTATGAGAAATTAATTGTAATGAAATAAGGCAGAGGAAAATGCTACTGAAGGTGACAAAAAATGATACACAGGACTGTTAGACTCTACTTAAGTGCAAAAGTAAATAATATCATCATTAGAGTTTAAATTATAGCATCTCATCAATAGAATATTTAGTCTGCACAATGGAGTTTAATGGCCAAGTATACTTTAACTGCTCAATATGTCTCTTGTCTAATAGCACTGAGATCAAAACACTTCAATTTCAAGAAATCCCAATTTATTTTCCAAAAAAAAAAAAAAAACCTTACGTTTGTAACTTTTACTTTGTAGAAAACCTTAGAATTTTTATTCCTGCACACATGCTTCAGCAGTGCTTTATTTAATGTTAGAAACCTACAGTAAAGAGGTTTACAAAGTAAATAATGTGTAACAGATTTCATTTCAATAACATATACTTTACAACTCCATTATTCAAGATTTGACAATAAAACTACTTTCTGGATAAATTCTAAAAACATTTATAAAATGTAAAAGCTGTTAACAACAATTAACAGCTTACAACATTAGCAAAACATTGCAAATGCTTTTTCATATATATATATATATATATATATATATATATATATATATATATATATATATATATATATATATATATATATATATATATATATAAAGGAAAAAGTTAAATTAATATTTAATTGAAAGTGACATTTTCTATGATCCCTTCCAAAGTGACATAAGGTTTTTTGGTTATCTTTCTTTAATCCCTCCCTTTAATCTCACCAAAAATGAATTCCACAAACCAGTCCAAATTTATCTGCCTGCTAAATTAAATCCTGTATGTAAGAACAAGACAGACAGACAGACACATCCATTTAAAAAACGTTGACCTCTTCAACAATCCTTGGATTAAATATGGAAGAGATTCTTTTTTAGAATAAGTATGTGAACAATGTTGGCTTGCAGTGTTATCAGTCTGTTTTAACCTCCATGTAGAGTGGAGATGAACACAATGTTGTCCTGATCTTGAAGTTTGTAGTCTAATTCACCCTGTAGTTGGAGGAAACGTCAACTTAGTTAGAAATGATTCAAGACATGCTCTTTATCAGTCTATTTTAACAGTTCATAGTAATGGCAGTATTCTCAAAGATTCACATACCCCAATAATATGCTGTTCCTAAAATAAGCAGGTAATCACTGCTCAATACTTACAAATGGAGCAAAAAAGACTAGTTCTCTGAAATATTGCAAAGTTATAAAATTGGTTTATATTAAATTTCAATGCCATTTACAAAATTTAAATACCTGCTGAAAAATTACAGAATCAAAAATTTATTGGTAATTCTGCTCTTAATAAAACTATTTCACATGGAAGTCCTCTACTGTGAACTTTATGTACAAAAATTAAAACACTGCACAGTGTCCAATCTTTCTAAAAATTAGAAGACAGTATCGGACATTCCTCAAAATGTACTAGTTACAATTTACAGATTATTAAAAGTTCAAATGACAGAGTAATATTTAAGGTAATAATTAACAGTGTGTTAACTGGGAAGACCTGAAAAAGTTCAGCATCTTAATGGGTCCTCATTTGTCCTGCATCTATCTATCTATCTATCTATCTATCTATCTATCTATCTATCTCTCTATCTACTCAATCAAGCAAACTTAAGCCAGTGCCTACATAATTAAAGTTGTTGGCATTAAACATAAACCATAAATAACAATCACTCCTTCTAAAACTAACAATAAATAAATAAATAAATAAAGTAAAACATAGGAGCAAGTTTCCAAATATCATATTTGCATGTGAGATACAGAAAGTCTACCACAGTACAGTATATGTTGTTACGCATTCTACAATTAGTCTGGGCTGACAGCCCTTCTTTGTAAATAAACAAAAGGCTGGTGTGTACAGTACATAGGCTTATTTCATACTGCAAGTTTAAGATTAAGAGAAAGAAAATAATAAACATCAAAATAATAATTTCATTGAATGTAAATTAATAAGGATAACTGATATTTTATGAAAATAAAAAAACTCAGTATAGCACACTATGCATAAAAAATATCCCAAGTCTGGATAATGTTAACGTTAATTTATGACAAAGTTGGATAAAGAAGGCAAAAATAAGCAAAAGAAACCAGAAGATGAAATGAAAGTACATTCACTATAACACTACAGACATATGTTTTGGTTATTTTGAAAATCTTGGGGGGAAAAAAAGCAGACCAAATATTAAACACATTGTAAACACTGTTCAGTTTTAGGCAAGTTCTTGAGGAAATTTCTCTGTCTCCCTTTTACTTGGTATTCTGCAAAAGCCTGATAAATCTATTTTTTATAGAAATTGTAACTATTAACTACAATGCAGTACTAAGGCATAGCTAATATGTTAACTCATGGCATATAATAAGTACCAAGTCAGAACAAGTTAAATAAAAGTTCATTAAATATATAAAAATGTTGATTTGAACTTTGTTGAAGTTTGACTTGCTTGTATGGAGTGCTACTTGCTTTTAATAAATTCAATAAAATGTTTAAATAAATAAATATGTCAAACAATTTTTGTTTAATTAAAACAATACATAAAAAAATCAGCAAATGACTGAATAAAAAAGTGCAGCATTCAAATTTCATAATGTACAGAAGTAAGAAATACAGTATATTCAGAAGGAATATATTTAAAAGGGCAGAGTACCAATTAAAACGCATCTCATCTTAACACAATTCCTATCACTTCATGTCCAAGTAGACTTTTCCTTCACATAATTTGCCATAGATTTTTCAAGACAAATTAAAGATAGTAATCATGAAAAAGTAATCAAACTTTATAGAGAAGTTATGGACCTTTAGATAATCAAATTAATAACTTCTTTCTTATCATAAAAATTAGCACACAATAAATCGAGTGCACAAGTCACTAATGACATACCTAGAAGTGAGTAGCAAGAACATGCAATCAATCCCACCTTTAAAATTCTGATAATGGCATGTCTATTCAAGGCACATTCAAATAACATTTCATACTGTCCTTGGATAAAGCTATCCCTTAACAGTAGATGAACTATAATTCTGCTTGTTGACGGCTACACTTGATTCCTCATATAGTGTATTCTGATTACCTTTTTCAATGTCCTCATAGCACACCCACCTTCCTGATGCTTCTTCACGTCCATTAATACCTACAATATGTGCATCCAAACAACACTAAATACATACAGTGGATTCAGAAAGTATGCAGACATTTTACTTACTGGACTTTCTTCTCTATTTTTAATACATTTGCAAACATTTTTTATTTTGGCATTATGTGTTATTGAGTGAAGATTTATGGGTAAACTTGGCAAATCTATCAATTTAAAATAAAATTTACAGCACAATAAAGTTTGCAGAAAGTGAACAGGTCTGAATACATTCTGAATCCACTATATATATTTCTTAATGCTATCATAGATGCCCACAGCAAATCTTCCTGCTAGAAAACTATGCATCCATTACATTATTTGCAACAGACAAGTAAACAGAACTGTATTAGAATGTGAAGTGTAATAAAAAGCTCAAAAACAGTGATGACTGACCATCAACTCCCAGTCTGCATCATTGATCAATACCAAGATCCCAGGTCTCCTGAAGGAGTGAAAAAAAAAGATACTGATACGATATTCTTGCAAAAAAACAAAACAAAAAAAAAACATGAAAGTTACAATATTTCAAATGTAAATGGCTAATTAAATCAGTTCTTACTTTGTAATGTTTTCAATATAAAAGTACTTCTATATTTTATGCACACATCACAAGAATATTTCAAATCAATAATGATGTAGAAAAAAATTCACACTGTGAAAGAATTTAATTGAACCATCACCAATATATTCACAGGTGAATGATTATAAAAGATGTTTCTACTATGATTAAATAAGTTTAGTTCTAAAGTTAAAGATTGTTAAATGTGCTACATGTCACTGTCAAGTAATACACACTTTAGTCCTCAGAGTTCAGCTCTCTCTATGAAATACACTATAAAGACTACTAATTTCTTTGTGAATAAAGGTGTGTATTGCTTACATTATGGATATACAGAACCACACTTTACTCATACACTTAGTTAATGTACTATAGACATGTACTGACATTTTACTTAACATTGTATGAAGCAAACAGAAGTCAGCTATCCTCAGGATGCATTTTTTCAGTTTATGTAACTGTAGATGGTAAAATACACAATATAAAGATAAAAATTGTACTAGCACATGCTTAATTATAATTTAAAACAGTAATTTTATTGAGAAATGTCAGTTATTAATATAACACATTGTTATTTCTAAAGGCATGTACAAATGCAGAAAATTCACCTGCACTTCAACTGTGTGACTTGGAAAACTGCAATTCTTTCATAGATATAGATGTACTCAATTGTTAGTATAAGCGAGTATGTAAATGTTTTTACAGTATACTCTTATATAGGCAGATGAATGCAAGAGGCTTCACATTAACATTTTTGGGACAGTTTAAGACATTTTAAATTCTATCATAATTAAAAATATACACTATCTACAACACTAAAGCTACTGACAGGGGAATTGAGTAAAACTGATTATCTCGTTATAATGGCACCTTTCAAGGAGTGGGATATATTAGCAAGTCAGCAGTTCTCGAAGGTGATGTGCTGGAAGCAGAAAAAATGGGCAGCATGTTTAAGCATCTGAGCAAGTTTGACAAGGGCCAGATTGTAATGGCTAGATGACTGGGTCAGAGCATCTGAAAAACAATATGCCGTGGTTAGTACCTACCAAAAGTGGTCTAAGTAAACACAACTGGTGAACTGGCAATAGGGCGCTCAAGGCTCACTGATGCACGTGGGAAGGGAAGTCTAGTCTGTCTGGTCTGATCTCACAGAAGAACTGCTGTAGCATATGTTGCTGAAACTCTTAATGCTGGCCATTACAGAAAATTGTCAGGACATACAGTGCATTGCAGCTTGCTGTGTACTGGGCTACAGCTGCAGACTGGTCACGGTACCAATGCTGACCCCATCTACTACTGAAAGCACCTTCAATGAGCCTGTGAGCATCAGAATTTGACCATGGAACAACAGAAGAAGGTGGCCTGGGCTGATGAATCACCATTTGTTTTAGATCATGCACATAGCCAGGTGTGTGTGCATTGTTTGCCTAGGGAAGAGATGCCAGCAAGATGCATTATAGGAAGAAGACAAGCTGGTTGAGGCAGTGTGATGCTCTAGGCAATGTTCTGCTGGGAAAATCTGGGTACTCCTGGCATTCATGTAGATGTTACTTTGACACATACCATCTACGTAAAGGTTGTTTCAGACTACATAGACCCTTTCATGGTAGCTACATTCCTTGATGGCAGTGGCCTCTTTCAGCAGGATAATGTGCCCTGCCACACTGCAAACAGTGTTTAGAAATGGTTTAAGGAATATGACAAAGAGACCAAGGTTTTGACTTGGCCTCCACCATCCCCAGAATTCATCCTATCAAGTGTTTGTGTACAACTTGCAGGACTTAAGGAAATGCTGCTGTCTTAGTGCTGGATACCACAGGGCACGTTCAGAGGTCTTGTGGAGTTCATGCCTCGAAAGTTCAAAGTTGTTTTGGCAGCATGAAGGGGAACTACGCAATATTAGGTAGGCAGTTTTAATGTTGTGGCTGTCTGGTGTAAGGTGGTGTTCACACAGCACATCAGTTAATTGATGCTTATGTAGAAATAATCATAATAGATCAGCTTCAGGAAGGTTTCATGAAGAACATGGTGAATGTGTCTATTTTGCAAAACAGACTGCTCAAGGGTGAAAAAATAATTTAATATTTAGAAGATAAGTGACCCTTGAGAGTAAATATTAAGGAAAAAATAAGTCATAGCCATGTGATATTACTCATCATAAATGTATAGGCAGGTACAGTAATACAATTGTATCTGTACTTTTGAAACTGTGATATGCTCCTTAATATTATTTAAAGATAACTAAAATCAGACAATTTAAATAATTTTCAATAGCATTATAATAAGATTCAATGACTAATTTTGTTTTAAACAGTATCTCGACAGTCTGTCAGGTGCAACTCAGCAACTGTTTCTTTATACAGTTCTTTAAGATGAGACATAATTTGACATTGTGCTAAGTGTAAAGTAAGTTAATTTCCTTTTCTGATATGTTTACCAGTGCTGGTATTTCAAAAACACTGTACATTAAACTACAGAAAATGGAGTGCTGGCTCAGAGATGTACTATTTAATTACCTGCTATAGGGGGAGTGGAATGTCTTTCAGACCTGATATGAAGATGGACCACATTCTCTTAAGGTGACTAAAGCATTTATCTAGACTGACTGACTGACACCATGATGGCATAAAGCAAGAGCAGGCCACAACTTCACAGACTTTCTCCCCTTTGCTGAATAATTTTTCAGACTCAAACTAACAAACTAACTTCTCTTTTATATCAGTAACACTTCAGAATAAACAGTCAACGCTGCCTACACTCTTTAATCTGTATGACTGCTCACATCTCTGATGGGAGCTTTCTCGTCATTACAAGTCCTTGTTTTCCTGTCTTTGCTTCAGTTTTCATTATGGTCTCTCTGAAGGAGTCTGTACTTGACAACTTTAGAAGGGACAGTATTTGGGGTTAAAAGAAGATGAGAGAAAAAACAAAAAACTTGAGGTTGTCTTACACCTCGGCTCCTACAAAACTCCTGGGATTTTGTTCACTTCCAAGTTTGTACGACTGGCTACACCATCCATTACATACCTGAGTATGTCCTAGGAGTGGGTCTGAATTCTGTGACTCCAGAGTGAACTAGATCTTGGAAAATACAAGACCTGTGGCCAACAGAAGACCAGCTTTTAACTTATTTTTGGTGTCATCAAGAGTCAATGCAACCACATTTCTAAAGAAACTACAGATGGAATACACCCCATTTATGTTTTAAGTCATAAATATTCACAAATGTCTTTTCTTGAATTCACAAATTATTCTCCTCTTCTGCCCTCCAAGGCAATGTCCCTGTGGTTCCTTTGACCCTAATATTGAAATCTGGTATTCATATGTGTCTCTTGCCTAATACATTATGAAACTTACTTTTTTACATGTTCCCTACTGTAATTTTCTAGCTTTTCCTGATTCTCAATTTTACTATACTGTTAAGATCCACTCAAGATGCACCTGAACTTACAGTCATAACATAAAACGTATTACTTAAAAATGTAGAAAAATAAAATGGTAAGTTTATACTAAAGTCAAATTTATGTACATTTTGTTTCTCCTAAAGCATTACACTAAGTAGCTCTCACTAGAAGTACCCGCAGTATAGCTGTATAATAATATCTGTATATTTTTAGAGGTAATATTGCTTATATTCTGTGCTCCATTGTATTTGATGTTTGGCAGTACAGTGAAAACAAGCTGTTGTATTTCAGCAAACATACAAGTGTTATAGTTTATTAGTTTCTTTACACCTGCAAGGCTTGTATAATTTAAAAAAAAAAAAAAGACAACAAACACACATGATACTTTTAAAATAGGTGGTAGTGTGGTTCATCCCTACATTCAACATTAAAATGATCCTTCTAAATTAAAACATAAGAATAAACCTAATGAATGCATTTTGCCTTTTAAGCTTTAATTTAAAAACTAATAAGATTCCTAATCTGTCCACACCGAGATTACTTTTTACACACCAAAGACATAGGTGTGCAACTCAGTGTATAGCCTAAATTACTCAAATCGGAGTGTGGTTGAGTACTCTGCTGTGTCCAAAGGTGGACTGGCATCTCGGCTAGGGCTAGTTCCTGCCTTATGGCCAACTGTGGCAGGAAAATGCATCAGCTCTTTGTAACCCTTTAATGGATTAATGTAGCTATAAAAATGAACACATGAAATTTGGTTACCATATTATATCAAGGATGATGCTACTGCACAGTAATCTAAAATATATCTTTCAAAAAAAAAAAAAAAAAAAAAGCAGTCCACCTGGTTACTAAATTATTCTTGTTCTCCTTACATTATGTATTACTACATTTCTTTTTTGTTACATTAAAAACTGCCTGGTACAATAAGTACCAATACAGTGAACATAGTAGGCTCCTGGGAAAGAATAATAGAAACTAAAAATCATGGAGATTGGTCATCAGGGTACGTAGCTATCTGATCGCAAATGTATTACTACTGTCTTAAAATAGCACACAAAAATACACTATGGCTCTTTTCCTGCTTCTTAAAAATAACATACTTTAATCCTATTATGATTTACATATTGGGTATGTGAAAAACTAACTAGAGGTCCATTAAGAGAAAATTACCCCAGTTAGGAAAGAGGTTTCAATCTCTACACAATATTAAAATTGTTATAGCCAAGGTTCAACTATTATTTCTTTATGTTATCTCATTATTTGTTTATTTACTTAGTTTACTTCTTTAGTGGCAAAATGAGTGACTGTTTAACTTCAAAAAACAGAATGAATATTTTTGTTTAGTTTTCTTCAATGATTCCCATTTTTTGGCAAAGTTATGGAAAATGTTTATCTTGCTCTTGGAGGATTTTCAACACAAGACCCAAACTCTCCCAAACTTTCAAACTTTCTTTTTTGGGACAACAAGGTTAGATTCCCAACAATTTAGAAAAGTCTTTGTAGTACTAGGGTGTCTTTGTAAATATTGTAAATATAGTCTTTGTAAATATTGCTTTGTAGACTTATAGATATCAGCAACTTTTCTTTTTTTCTATTCTTTTTTTGCTTGATAAACAACAACTTCACTGTGAAAATTAGAACTGAATTCAATCAGATATTGGGCAGGGCTTGTCTAAATTAATTTTGATTGTTAATGAGAGTATTCATATAGTTGACTGTAACTGGCGATTTCATTGGGTTCATTAAGTGGATAATAACATATTGATATCTGAAAATGACTGACAACTTTGAACTCCAGACATATGCAAGCAAGCTTTAAATTGTTGGTACAGTATTTTTTCCACTCATATTCTAATATATGTCACTAAGTCTTATGACTGTAGGACCGATTTATGTACTTAGAAAGCGATACTTGGACTTTCAAAACTCAACTTGATGTTATTTTGTAAAACCTACAGTAGGTGGTTAGGACTGGCAAGCTTTGTTGGAGTGAATGGCCTATTGCATTAAAATTGCTCTGATGTTCTAATGTAGATACTATGCATTCTAAAATCCAGTTACTGCAATTCATGTTTGCTTGGTGCCAGGGCCTATCCCAGCAATACTGAGCACAAGAAGGACAGAGCCCTGGACATGGCACCAGTCCATCATATTAGCTTGCAACCAAACTCAATGTGTAGTATATGAAATAATCAGAAGAATCACATCAGGTCAATACTTTCTCACTCTGCTCACATTGAGCACTTATGAGATTGTACCAAAGTGCACTGTGCCACTATGACATTCTTTTGAGTTAATAAAGCTATTGTAATAATCATAACTATCATAACCTATTTATTATAATATATGTATTTATTTGAATATATGTATTTATTTATTTTAATATATGTAGTGCTATAAAATTGTAATTAACATTTTCATCTTGTCAGAAATTAACAAGGAATGTGTGCATAACATGGATTTTCAGTAATTAATGATTTAGGGTCAAAGACAGCACAAGAATGCTTTGTTACTGTTAAGAATGAGAAAGTGTTTATTTATTTATATATATATATATATATATATATATATATATATATATTTTCAACCATTCTATGATCTGCTTCTCGCAACTGAAAGAGGGCACCGTGGCGGATGTTAGCCAACTTGCTGACCAACCACAAGCGTTACCTGGTAGGTAACCTCCCATACAATCAGATTGTGATTCAGACTACGAATGCCATGAATATATATATATATATATATATATATATATATATATATATATATATCTATATATATATATATATCTATCCATCCATCCATTTTCCAACCCGCTGAATCCGAACAGGGTCACGGGGGTCTGCTGGAGCCAATCCCAGCCAACACAGGGCACAAGGCAAGAACCAATCCCGGGCAGGGTGCCAACCCACCGCAGGACACACACAAACACACCCACACACCAAGCACACTCTAGGGCCAATTTAGAGTCACCAATCCACCTAACCTGCATGTCTTTGGACTGTGGGAGGAAACCGGAGCGCCCGGAGGAAACCCACGCAGACACGGGGAGAACATGCGAACCCGGGTCTCCTAACTGCAAGGCAGCAGCGCTACCACTGCGCCACCGTGCCGCCATATATATATATATATATATAGTGCATCTGGAAAGTATTCACAGCGTATCACTTTTTCCATATTTTGTTATGTTACAGCCTTATTCCAAAATGGATTAAATTCATTTTTTTCCTCAGAATTCTACATACAACACCCCATAATGACAACGTGAAAAAAGTTTACTTGAGGTTTTTGCAAATTTATTAAAAATAAAAAGACTGAGAAATCACATGTACATAAGTATTCACAGCCTTTGCTCAATACTTTGTCGATGCACCTTTGGCAGCAATTACAGCCTCAAGTCTTTTTGAATATCTTGCCACAAGCTTGGCACACCTATCCTAGGTCAGTTTCGCCCATTCCTCTATGCAGCACCTCTCAAGCTCCATCAGGTTGGATGGGAAGCGTCAGTGCACAGCCACTTTAAGATCTCTCCAGAGATGTTCAATCGGATTCAAGTCTGGGCTCTGACTGGACCACTCAAGGACATTCACAGAGTTGTCCTGAAGCCACTCCTTTGATATCTTGGCTGTATGCTTAGGGTTGTTGTCCTGCTGAAAGACGAACCGCCGCCCCAGTCTGAGGTCAAGAGCGCTCCGGAGCAGGTTTTCATCCAGGATGTCTCTGTACATTGTTGCAGTCATCTTTCCCTTTATCCTGACTAGTCTTCCAGTACCAGCCGCTGAAAAACATCCCCACAGCATGATTCTGCCACCACCATGCTTCACTGTAGGGATGGTATTGGCCTGGTGATGAGCGGTGCCTGGTTTCCTCCAAACGTGTCGCCTGGCATTCACACCAAAGAGTTCAATCTTTGTCTCATCAGACCAGAGAATTTTCTTTCTCATGGTCTGAGAGTCCTTCAGGTGCCTTTTGGCAAACTCCAGGCAGGCTGCCATGTGCCTTTTACTAAGGAGTGGCTTCCATCTGGCCACTCTACCATACAGGCCTGATTGGTGGATTGCTGCAGAGATGGATGTCCTTCTGGAAGGTTCTCCTCTCTCCACAGAGGACCTCTGGAGCTCTGACAGAGTGACCATCGGGTTCTTGGTCACCTCCCTGACTAAGGCCCTTCTCCCCCGATTGCTCAGTTTAGATAGCCGGCCAGTTCAATGAAGAGTCCTGGTGGTTTCGAACTTCTTCCACTTACAAATGATGGAGGCCACTGTGCTCATTGGGACCTTCTAAGCAGCAAAAAATTTTCTGTAACCTTCCCCAGATTTGTGCCTCGGGACAATCCTGTCTCAGAGGTCTACAGACAATTCCTTTGACTTCATGCTTGGTTTGTGCTCTGACATGAACTGTCAACTGTGGGACCTTATATAGACAGGTGTGTGCCTTTCCAAATCATGTCCAGTCAACTGAATTTACCACAGGTGGACTCCAATGAAGCTGCAGAAACATCTCAAGGATGATCAGGGGAAACAGGATGCACCTGAGCTCAATTTTGAGCTTCATGGCAAAGGCTGTGAATACTTATGTACATGTGCTTTCTCAATTTTTTTATTTTTAATAAATTTACAAAAACCTCAAGTAAACTTTTTTCACGTTGTCATTATGAGGTGTTGTGTGTAGAATTCTGAGGAAAAAAATGAATTTAATCTATTTTGGAATAAGGCTGTAACATAACAAAATGTGGAAAAAGTGATGCGCTGTGAATACTTTCCGGATGCACTGTGTATGTGTGTATATATATATATATATATATATATATATATATACATACACGTAATGAGATTGAAGACTGCAAAGTGGCGTCAGGGGAAAGTGTAGTTAAGCAGCATAGGATGGTGGTCTGCAAGATGACACTGGAGATCAAGAAGAGGAAGAGAGAGAGTGAGGGCAGAGCTAAAGATCAAATGGTGGAAGTTGAAAAAGGAAGACTGCAAGGTTGAGTTTAGGGAGGAGGTGAGACAGGCACTGGGTGGCAGTGAAGAGTTACCAGACAGCTGGGAAACTACAGCAGATGTAGTAAGGGTGACAGCAAGAAGGGTGCTTGGCGTGACATCTGGAAAGAGGAAGGAGGAAAAGGAAACCTGGTGGTGGAATGAGGAAACATATAGGAGAGTATACAGAGGAAGAGGATGACAAAGAAGAAGTGGGATATTCAGAGAGATGTAGAAAGTAGACAAGAGTACAAGGAGATAAGGCGCAAGGTGAAGAGAGAGGTGTCGAAGGCTAAGGAAAAGGCGTATGATGAGTTGTATGAGAGTTTGGACACTAAGGAGGGAGAAAAGGACCTGTACCGATTGGCTAGACAGAGGGACTGAGTTGGGAAAGGTGTGCAGCAGGTTAGGGTGATAAAGGATAAAGATGGAAACGTACTCACAAGCGAGGAGGGTGTGTTGAGCAGATGGAAAGAATACTTTGAGAGGCTTATGAATGAAAAGAACGAGAGAGAGAGAAGAGGTTGGATGATGTGGAGATAGTGAATAAGGAAGTGAAATGGATTAGCAAGGAGGAAGGGAAGTAAGGACAGCTATAAAGAGGATGAAAAATGGAAAGGCTGTTGGTCCAGATGACATACCTATGGAAGCATGGAGGTGTTTAGGAGAGATGGCAGTGGAGTTTTTAACCAGATTGTTTAATGGAATATTGGAAAGTGAGAGGATGCCTGAGGAGTGGAGAAAAAGTGTACTGGTGCCGATATTTAAGAATAAGGGGGATGTGCAGGACTGCAGTAACTGCAGGGGAATAAAATTGATGAGCCACGGCATGAAGTTATGGGAAAGAGTAGTGGAAGCTAGATTAAGAAGGGAGGTGATGATTAGTGAGCAGCAGTATAGTTTCATGCCAAGAAAGAGCACCACAGATGCAATGTTTGCTCTGAGGATGTGATAGAGAAGTTTAGAGAAGGCCAGAAGGAGTTGCATTGCGTCTTTGTGGACCTGGAGAAAGCATATGACAGGGTGCCTTGAGAGGAGCTGTGGTATTGTATGAGGAAGTCGGGAGTGGCAGAGAAGTATGTAAGAGTTGTACAGGATATGTACGAGGGAAGTGTGACAGTGGTGAGGTCTGCGGTAGGAGTGACAGATGCATTCAAGGTGGAGGTGGGATTACATCAGGGATTGTCTCTGAGCCCTTTCTTATTTGCAATGGTGATGGACAGGTTGACAGACGAGATTAGACAGGAGTCCCCGTGGACTATGAGGTTTGCTGATGACATTGTGATCTGTAGCGATAGTAGGGAGCAGGTTCAGGAGACCCTGGAGAGGTGGAGATATGCTCTAGAGAAGAGAGGAATGAAGGTCAATAGGAACAACACGACAGAATATATGTGTGTAAATGAGAGGGAGGTCAGTGGAATGGTGAGGATGCAGGGAGTAGAGTTGGCGAAGGTGGATGAGTTTACTGTATATGGGTTGGAGACAGTGGCACTGACCAGAAAGCAGGAGACAGAGCTGGAGGTAGCAGAGTTAAAGATGCTAAGATTTGCACTGGGTGTGACGAGGATGGATAGGATTAGAAATGAGGACATTAGAGGGTCAGATCAAGTTGGAAGGTTGGGAGACAAAGTCAGAGAGGCGAGATTGCTTTGGTTTGGACATGTGCAGAGGAAAGATGCTGGGTATATTGGGAGAAGGATGCTAAGGATAGAGCTGCCAGGGAAGAGGAAAAGAGGAATATGCCTAAGCGAAGGTTTATGGATGTGGTGAGAGAGCACATGCAGGTGATGGGTGTAACAGAACAAGATGCAGAGAACAGAAAGATATGGAAGAAGATGATCCGCTGTGGCAGCCCCTAACGGGAGCAGCCGAAAGAAGAAGAGGGTCTTCCAAGACAATTTTGTTCCTTTGTTTTCGAGAGGTAATAAAGGCAGAAATATAGTATTTGGCTGTAAAGACATGGCCATTCTATTACCACAAACAGTTCATTATCTGCTCATCAGCCAGTCTGTAACACATACATATGATAAGTGTTTTTACAATGTCCAAAGCAAAATAACAAAAAACAAAAATACACTTACACTGTAGTTCCCTGGATGAATAGTTCTGGCCGTTCTTTCAAAAGGTTGGCTTTAATCCATTCCAACAGTTGTTTCACATCCCCTAAAAATAAATAATTGTTGTCAGAATAATGCCCAGTGTTCAATTAAGCTTATGCTACGGTAAGCAAAAAGCTATTTAGTCATTTAAAGTAAGTTCATGTCACAGCAGTAACGTTGATCAGATCTGGTTTGAATTCTGTTTGCAAAGATCTTTTGTTAACATCTTTAAATGTTGGTTAAATATGTGTATATGGCCACAGTGATAATCATAGTGATTTGATCACCTACTCTATACCTATACTTACAAATCCACTTGCAACACATGGTACTGTAATGCATTTTCAGTATCTGAAGTGCTATGCTATAATGTCAAAGCAAAAACAAAATTCTTCAAAAGTAGAAATAAAAATAGGAAAACAAAATCTGTTAAACACTTATGACCACACTTGTGTCCCTTCACTCTGTAAAACATATTTGTTTAGTTGATATTTGATAGGAAAACTTTCTAAAAGTCTTTTATTTTTGGTTTGCATGTCTGAACAATGGAAATTGGAGTCTTCTCTGCAAAATTATTCAAGCTCCATCATGCTGGATGGTGATCATTGGTAAACAGCAGTTTCAAACACTCGTGTTGTTTTTATATTTGGAATGAGATCTAGACATTTACTTTTTTTTTCCTATAACACCGAGCACTGTGCTAATGCTTTGGTTATATTTTTTGTTTTATTAATTAGACCAGCATTTTTCAACCACTGAGATGCAACCCACATTTGGATTGCAGGCTGCTGCTTGTGGGCTATGAGTGGGTATTGTTTATAATGTTAATGGGTTGCAAGTTTATTGCTGCTCTGACAGAATCGTGCTCGATTTAACCAAATGCCCCAAAAACAAGGGTAGGTCACAAAGACACTCATATGTGGACAAAGTGGGTCACGACATAAAATTGAGAGAAACACTGACTCTTCAAAATCTTGTCCTAGTTCTTGATTAGACCTTAATTGGTTTTCATTCAATATTTCTGTGTACTTTTTTGCAATCATTTTGCCTTCTTTCTTTGTAAGTCTTCCTGGCTCCAAGGTTCAAAACCATCCTCTTAGGATACTATCCTTAGTCATAAAACAGCAACACGGACAAAAAGGTCAAATTAGATTTTGTCAAATCATGGAATCTTCTTGAGGTTCCAAGTCTCCCAAATTACTTCTGCTCATGGATGAGCTTTTTCAAAAACAGATTTGTTATTTTTTCCACTCGGCAAGGAATATTACAAATTATTAAGATGGCTTGTAAATCTTGCGCATAATTCCTTCCATTTTTGGAAGACTTTACAGTGAAATGTGTATATAATTCCTATGTAGTGCCCATGTGAATATTGCCATATTTCCTCCCTTACTTAATATTAAAATGTACTATGCTTTGACAGATTTTCAGTGCCTTAGAACTTTAAAAATATGTTTAGCCTAACATTCTAACATTTGTTTTCAACTAATGCTCACAATTTTCTTTCAATGTACCTTTGTTTTCATGAGGTTGTTTTTTTAGTAGGCACTTTGCTAATTAACTGTGGGAAATGCAAAAGGCCTGTGTGCTTAACAAGAACTTATGTGAATAATCTTCACTGCACAAATGAGGACTTTTTCAACTAATTACAGGTATTTTACTGACTGTACCATGGTCTAAGATGAGAGAGAGGAAGAGGTCAGGAGCACATGCTGAAATAGCACATTGCTGCACCCACCAATAAGTCATAACAAAAGTATTTATACTTGTTTTTTTTTTTTTGATTTTATTGAAATCACACAACATTCCATACAAATAAATCAATTTTTACAAAAATAGGATCGAAAACAAATCAAACACAATTTTTTCTTTTAGGATTTATTTAGAAGGATGAAATGAATTTACTTTTCCTAATTATAGCACATACATTATGATTCCCTATTGTAATAAAATATGAAAGTTGATGGGAAGTGAAAATCTTATTTTTTTCATTATACAGTCTAGGAATATATCTGAATGATCAGAAAATCAATTCATGATTGCCATTACATATTCAAAATCAAGAAATTCAAATAATTTGGGGCAGGGCGTTCAATATACATATCAAATCAGCCAACCCATTTCTGCAGAGTATTATCATAGCCAGGTTTGACAGTGCTTTGATAAACATTGGGTACAAACATTAAAATTCATTAAAATCTTATTTACCAAAACCTGGGATAATTGCATTCTCATCCCACAGAACCTTTCCAGTTTGTTAGACTAATAAGTATGTACAGTTATGTAAAGTCAGATTTATTTAAAAAGTGCCTTACAAGGCAAGGGGGAAAAAAAAGAGTAAAAACATAATACATTAGAATAAAAGGATAAAAGCAATATATCTGGACAAGGAAGTCTCATGTACACACCTACTCTCAATCATACAGGGCCAGTAGTGAGTCATCAATTGACCTAATGGGAATATCTTTGACGTGGCAGGAAAACCAGCACAAACACCACACAGTCAGTACACAGGGCAGGATCCAAATTTAATACTAGTATCAAACACTAACTCTACTGAGCCAGACATGCAGGACACAACAGTCGATTTAGATTCACTGGATTCTCCAACGAAACGTTTGAATTCTAGATAATAAAACAAAATATATTTAAGTGGTCTGCTACACGGTGGACCCACATATATTCTAGAAAATATAAAACTATGATAAGTTACACTCCAGCAACAGCTGTTATTATGGTAAAAATTGGATTACATTTGAAAGTTTTGTTTTTTTTTTTTTACTATTCAATGTCTCAGTCTCTGTTGTTGGTCTATTCATATTGAGTCTTTAGAAACATACATAAAATTTTAAGATGCTCAAGTGCAGCTGAAACAGAAGGCAAGCTAACCACAAAACCTACACTATATTAGAGTTGATATTTTGTGTAAAAGGTATACCTGGAGGAACAACAGTTAACTGGTTAAGACTCACAGAAATATTTGCAGTCAGTTTTGTATCAGGACACACCGGATACAGTGTGCACATAATGAAAAAGTAATGCACCATTGTTTAGATTAGGCAGAGTGAGCTAAAATCTAAGGCTGCCAAGTCAATCGCTAGTACTTGGTCACAGAGCAAAATCATTTAACACTGGTGCTCCAATGGAAACTCCTGTACTCTGGGTAACTGCATGAGAACAGGACTATGTCATCAGAAAGCAACTGTAGTTTTTTTTTCTTCTGAGCAAGTCTCAGAATTAAGGTATAGCAGATGCCATCTCTCTCTGACAGTCCATTTTGGATTTCTAGGTAGTTTTTATCTCGGAGCTGAAGAACGATAACAAAAATGAAGTAGGTAAATGGGTTAAGACAAATTGAAAGGAATCACTGAGGTTCTCGTATCTTAATAACCAAGCTCTGTTTTTTTTGCACAGGTTACTGTGTTACAATATCATACAGACAAACTAAAGAAACCCAAAACTAATTAGTTGAAAATTGCTGTGATGGAGCCAGAAAGAAATACCACGAATTTGGGGTACAGTAGTTACAAATTTGGCAAAGACATGGAAGGGGTATGCTCAATAATAACTTTGAGCAAGTTAGTATCTTTAAATAATATGATTTTAGGACATGCTTTCTTTTGTTATATTTTAATTAATGAAAATATGACTATAAATGATAAAACCATTTAAACAGCACAAACCAATATTAAGATCATTCAGCAGAGTTTCAGTTTGTACTAGGACAGTTTCATTATGTAATTAATTTAAATACACAAACCAAGACACATTAATGTTTCTACAGTACACTAGTGCTTTAAAATGTTAAGATGGCCAATAGCCTGTTCCCGTTGCTACAGCTTCAGCTGTGGAATCATTCTGCAAAATAGGATGCAGCTTCAGCAACCTGCCACATTGACATATTATTGTCTGAATTCAATTTCTGCTCTCCTGCTATGTAACTTGTCCTCTCGTTTAGCAACAAAATCTCCTCAGCTGGACTCATTTATACAATGCTTTGATTCAGAACCCAAGTCAAATTTCTTGACCAGACATAAGCAAGAAGTGGGTGAGTGCAAGATTATTTAATCAGAGTATACAAGTGTGGTCTTTATTAAATAGCAGTGCTATTTGTGACTCCAAAAATGTTAAACTAGACCCGGTGAACTGCATATAACTAAAGAAGTTATTTTATTCAGTGCATGCTCACTTACTGAGATACACATATCAAACAAGAAAAGGCACTAATATAATGTAACATACGCCACACTTAAATTTCTTAAAATGCCCCAGTTATACATAAACAAAGCTGCTGTTCTTTGGGCATTTTACTTAATATTTCTCCCATAAATGAAAAATCATAATATCTGGTACTAAATATTTGATAACTAGTGCTTTTTCATCAACTCATCCAAGTTCTTGATATACTTCTCCCCAATCTATGACAATCTTGATCTACTCAGTCTTCACTTAGTTTTGCCCCTTAATCCTAAACTTGTGACCGAGATTAACAAAAAATGACCTTAAGGTTCTATATATTGTTGGTTCATGTTCTTGATGACTGAAAAAATACAACTTTGTACAGTACATAATGCCTTACTGTAATGAGTCCAAAGAACTTTACAGTAACAGAAACAGAAAAACTGCTTAAAGGAGTTTTTTTCTTTTTAATTAAAGCACACGTGTCCTGGTTTTAGCCACTTGTATTCCATATTGTCATTCTTTTGTTCAGCTTATGCAACGCTTGTTAAAACAAATAAAGATGACCTATACTGACAGGAAACTGAAGACTGTGTGTGAATGCCCACACGACTACCACTGCTACCATAACCTTAAAATTTCTTAACTGAGGAAGCTGACTACCTTCACGAAAACCAGACCAATCAGCTATTTATGTAAGACGGCTCTGACTTCCTATTAGGTGGATGTGATTCTTAATCATTCCATTATTGTAGTAACAGGATTGGGAAACTCACTTAACCATTGTGCATTAGTCCTCCTGAATTAGAATGTAAAGTGCTAGCTGGAGTCTATGGTCCAATTCCCTATATAAACTCTCCTAAGGAGAATGAAGAGTTCAATACCTGAATAACTGGAACATACAGAGTTTCTTTGCCTCATCTGACAATGGTGTCTTCCCCATTCAATTTGCCTTAGTGGGACTCAAAACCAAAATGCCCTGCTTATCACATATACATCTTCCCAATGAATGAAAACTTAGTTAATGCAAGCACATACAGAGTTTACTTTTAGTATGTTGCTTTGAACATGACACAGAAATTTAGGGTGATGTACAAAGCACCGACACTAAAACTGATGAAATGCGATTATTTTTCTTTCTACAAAAAAAAAAAAAAAAAAAAGAAAGATAGTGTGGTGATAAATCCACAATATAGTAATATTAGCCTACTATTAAGAGCAACTTTAGAACACCACCGTCTCTCCACATCTCAGCATGTGTGTAATTTATTACTCCAATTCTTTTATTTAATTTGCAGGATTTCAAAGCGCTCAAGTGGAAATGTTGTCCAGCTTATCCTCATATGAACATTCAAAACAGAGCTAACTTCACAAATCTTAAATGCTTTTATTATGCGACAATGTATTACCACATTTTCTTATATTTAAATATAATTTTTAAAAGAAACTGAACTAAAAATACTGTTTTCACTCTTGTCAACATAAGTAACCTATTCTACAGTGAAAATGACATCAACAATAATATCTGCACTGTTTCCAATGATGCGCCATTGAAACAATTTAACTACAATATGTAAAATGTAGAATTAAAATACAGGAAACAAGGTAGCTTATTAAACTTTAAAGATGGACATTACTTGACACTACCTAAATATAGAATAGTCATAGTACAGTATATGCAGCAGGATGTGTTCAGAAGCAATAAAAGAAATTCACAAGGATGAACTCTCATGGAGAAAAAATATCAATCTCTTAATATTTGCTATTTTATAGAAACCCTACAGACAGTGCAATTTTCTATATTTTATCTACCTAATGAAATAATTTGAAATATGTAAGAAATTAAACACACATGCACACACATATATTACCATTATTATGATTCTTTATTTACCAGACTCCTTTATCTCAGGCAAATATAATACAATAAATGGCAGTGGTTGACAAGAATATATTAAGTTGACAAGCAATAAAGAAAGAAAATTACAGTACACTGAGAGAATCTTGGTGTTTCATTCAGTCCTAGAGTTTAACAATAAACTAGCAACATAACAAAAGTGCAATTAGTTGATGAGTAATAGGATTAGAACAAGCTGTAGATATCCAGGAGTATAAAAGAGCAGACAACTTAAGCAGGTGAAGACATCATTTTTAAGAGGTGCCTCAATATTTTTAGAAATCATTAAATGGGTAAAACCAGCAATTAGTTACAGAAGAAAAATAAAGCAGGTACACATGTTAGAGACAAAGCTCACCTTCAAAGGTGAAATATTTTGAATGCTTTGCTTATAGTAGCGAAGCCCCTACTCAGTGTTTTCAAAAATTAAGCAATATAAAATACACAACTAAAGTAATTCACTGGTATGCTGAATAAGATGTAAAGTAATTTTATACAGAAAAGCGAAGACAGGGTTGAATGAACATCTGCGGTGACCCCAAAGTTCATCTTTGTGGAGACAGAGTGGGGGTTAGTGAAATAATTAATTCTACCAGAGATGGAGAAAACAATTTCTTTCTTTAGAATATGAGTTGAGCTAACGGGGTCATTAATCACACAGAGGCAGGAAGAAAGACCAATGTCCTTTTTGATTATTCATGCAGAAGCCCCCCACTAAATTTCACCTCATTTGCTTAGGATGCTAATCACCCTCACCAAAAGCAGGTCATTTGTCACTGACCACAGTGTCCACCAATGGTCAAGGTCAGTCTCCTAGTCCAAGCTTCTTAGCTCTACTTCCCACATTCCCCTTAGTGTTGACCTATTGTGGACAGGTTGCTGTGGAGACTGCATTACAGCAGAGGTCTTTTGTGCTGCCTTTACGTTTTTGAAAAATGTGAGGGGGTTTGTGGGGGAAATCAGGCAAGGAGTTAAAATGTCAGTTAATCCTTTTCATCATCCATTCCCTCTAGGTTATGAGAGCAATGGTTCAAAACAGTTGCACAGTTACACTGTGTAGAAATATCTAATGATGTCTCCACTGCCTATAAAAATAAATGTACACAGATAAAGACATGACTTCTTAAAACATCATATTATCAAGTCAAAAAAAAAAAAAAACAAAAAAAAAACTGAAAAGGATGTAGGTTAATGAATTATAAAAAATAGTGAATGTAATATATGTTACCCTCCACACTTATTCGCACCCCTGCTAAGGAGGAGTGAATAAAGTTATATAAAATAAATAAATCAACCTTTTGGTAAATTACCCTAATCTCACACTGAAAAAATAAAAAATCCAACCTTTAACTGAAGCAGATTTATTCTGTGAAATCAATTAACAAAACCACACGTGCCATGATTATTGGCACCCTGCATATAGTGTTCTCATAGAATCCCCCTGATAAGGTTGGAGAATACAGAGTAGGGAATCTGAGACCATTCCTCTTTACAGAATCTCTCTAAATCATCCAGGGTCCTTGGTCCTCTCTTGTGCGCTCTCCTTTGCAGTTCACCCCACACATTTTCAATGGGGTTTAGGCCCAAAGACTGATATGGTAATGGCAGAAGTTTGATTTTGTGTTCATTTAACCATTTTTGTGTTGATTTGGACATATGTTTTGGATCATTGTCTGCTGGAAGATGCAATGATAAACCAGTTTACTTTCTTGGCAGAGGCAATCAGATTTAAATTTATTATCCTCTAGTATTTCCTAGGAGTACATGATGCCTTGTATCCCAAAATTTTCCCAAGGCCTTTGGAGAAAAAACAGCCCCACCACATCACAGAATGTCCTCCATACCTGACACTGAGGATGAGGCTCTTTTTTGTATAGCCATCCTTCTTATTACATCAAACCTATTTTGAGTATTTGTTGCAAAAAAGCAAAATTTTTGTTTTGTCTGACCACAGAACATGGTTCCAATCACAGTTTCAGTAGCATTTAGCAAACTCCATGCACTTACGTTTGTAGCTTTCCAAATAATCTGTTGGTTCTGAGGTGGCATCTAATGGTAGTATGGGCATTTCATGTGAGAAGCTTTTTTTTTTTCTTCTTCTTTTTATCAAATAGCCATTCCCTGACTTATGAAGGTCAACATACTTTTCTCTCATTTGAACATTTGAATAGTGTGTTCTCTTATCTTTCCAAAGTTGATGAATTAATATGGGAATTTGGCCTCTGTGCCACTACATATTTACACCCCAGTGAAACAGCATTACTGCTTGAAACTTCACAGTCTGACCACCTGAAAAAAGTAAGATATAAATGGAAGTAATGCTTCTTGCATTGCTGCACTTTAGCAAAATGCACTTTGTTCATAATAATTTCTAGGGGTTCCAATAATCATTGCATATGAGTGTTTTTTTTCTTAGAATAAATTTGCTTCAATTAAAGATTGGATTTCCCCAATTTGTTTTCAATGGAAGATTAAAGTTAAGGTTATTTTACAACCCTTTTTAACTCATCAGTAATTGTGGAGGGGACTGTACATATTGCATGGTCAACATTTCTTTGTTGACTATCAATATCTTAAACACGCCATGAAAACAAATAGTTTGCTAAAAATATGAAGGATTCTTGTAAAAACAACAACCAGAATAATAAATTCCAGAAATCACTATAGTACCAACACTTAAAATGTTAGGTATGCTGAACTACAGGATGTAAGTAGGTTTGACTTAAAATTAAAAGTATCTTTGGTAAACTTGTCTGCATTTATCAAACTTAAAATTTCAATTAGATGGAACCTTTGTATTACTTAAAAAATTGAGTTTATGTGGCTAAATTGCCCCAAAGTTGAGTTAACTTAAAAAAGCTGTGCAACTGGTTGCTTTATTTTTTTAAGTTTTCTTAACTTTAATTTTTTTACAGTGTGGGAAAACTGAAGACTGAAATCATCCCATTTCACTATGAGTTTATGACAGTTAAGTGAATCTGATCTTAAATGAGTAAAAAGTTTTTTAAAATGCAGTGCGGAGACCTCTACATTATAAGCAAGATGGGCAGAAACTCAACAAAACATTGTAAATTAAATATGGTAAAAAGTCAAAAAATGTAAAGTAAAAACCACCAAAGTGCCATTTTCTGTTGAAATACTGAATAACAATAAGAAAACAGTATCACAATGCCTATGTGCCAGGTTCAATTCTCTGGTTAGGGGCCTTGTATAATTTCTACAGGCCATTGCCATGCTGCATAGTAATTTGGCATCTCTTGGTTGCTTCTTTAAGTGACTGTTTGAGGTGGCTCTGTTATGAACTGGAATTCTGGCCATATCTACTTTGCACCAAATGGTGCCAGAACAGCTCCTGGCTCTCCACTTTCCTTAAATTACACTACATTGGAAATAAATAAATAAAACATTTTCAAGGGAAAAAAATGTTTTGAGCACTTTTAGAAAATTCATGTCCATGTGTCTCTGGTGTAATAATTGTGGGTATTGTATCTTGAGAACAAATGGAATGATTCTTATGAAATTTAGTAGACAATTTACAAATAAAAAAAATCATTGTCTAAGTATTAAGGACAAATTTTTGATGTTGATAAGATAACAATTTCATCCTCTTAAAAATCTACTGGTATTTATTTATACTCAATGAATATTCCCAGAACTAAGAGTTTTGAGAACATTTCCACTTGTCATTGTTGTATTTTCAAAAGTATGTAGATGACTTATTAACCAGTGTAAAAATGTTCAATATGTTGTACGTTTGTTTTCACACATTGAACATTCATTCAGTATATCAAGTCTTCACGTCACATTCATCAATAGCTGAATAAGAATAAATGACAATTTACAATTTAAAAATCACTTTCAAATGAATTGCTATCTTATTTTGTGATGACAAAAACAGCAAGAAATTGAATTTTTATAGTAAGCCCTATGGTGAAGGGAAAAAGTGTTTCTACATAACATAGCAACTCTTATACCCACGTAAGACAATTAGGGGTTGTTGGGGGCTGGAGCCTATTCCTGCAGTTCTACGTAATTGCAAGCCTCTTTCACATAAACATCCACGATCACAATAGGCAAAGTAGGAATCATAAATGAACATAACCTGCATATCTTTTTGGATGTGGAAGGAAACCCAGAGAACTTTGAGAAAAATGGGAATGGCAAGCATGTGCAAACTTCACATATACAACAACTACCAGGTCCAAGATTCCAATGCAGGCTGCTAGGTCTGTGAGACAGCTGCACTAACCACTGCACCACCATACTGCTCAGTGTCTCTACAAAAGTTCTAAAATAACTTTCACAAGTTATACAGGATTACTTTTTTTTAGTATGGGTTTCTACATTCTCTGGAATTCAATGGGTGGGCTCTCCACTGATAAATAGGGGTCCTACAGAGGTCAAATGAATTCATTTAAAACTTCTCTTTAAAGACAGCTTAACAGCAGGAATCCTTAGACTGTGACAGCAATGAACACTAGCCTTCACCATAAAATTTCAAATGCTCAGGATGTAGCAAAGGGAAACCTAAATGAAGCAAGAAGAGACTGACAAACAGTCAATCCTGGGTGTTCACTAGTGGTATGTCTGGTGACTTGTAAGATACAGTTCTTTTTTTAAGAAATCATTATTTGTTTTAAATTGTATTTCTTTACTCAATTGAAAGTACATATTAAAATGGGCAACACATTTTGACAAATTCATGGAAACCCTTGTACACATTAGTAAAATACTAAATAGTTTAATAAGCTAACTTTCTCATCTACGAAACCATCAAATTCCTTGCTGACAACAGATCTAACGTCGGACATAGGTAAGTTGAAAAGGAAACATATTTGTGCTAAAAACGTTTGACAAATATACAACTTAAACTTGTCAAATATATTTTTAACAAGGTTAAAGAAGCAAAATACAGCAAGCACTGAAACAGATAAAGCAAATGTTCCATTTGAACAATACGCCATGTGTTGTGAACCAATGGAACTTTCCTTATGTGAAACTATATACCAAGTACTTTGACTGTGAAAATGCAAAGCCATGGGCAATAGCACCATTAATGGAAGACAGGAAACAAGACCAAATCAATCAACACCATTAGTATTTTCAGGATGAGACTGTTTATTTCTCTGCCATCCAACCTGCCATTTCCCATTCTCTTAACATAGAATTTATGTATGGAAAGGAAGGAAAAATAAGAACAATAATAATAATAATAAACCTACTTAAACTGGTGCTGGCATGGCTTGTTCCATTTATCTCTTTATGCCTTTATTCAATCACAGACAATTGAGATTGTGTAGGTTTATATCTTCTTCATGCAACTACCTGTGAAATTGCATATTCTGCCATTTACTTCCTCACAGTAATGTACACATCCTGAAGATTAGGCAATTTAAATTAAAGCAGGAAGCTGTAGTCTCTCTTATGGATATTATTGATAAAACTGTGTGCAGTGCCTGTTTCACACACCTCTATAGAGGCAACATTTTTATTTAACATGGAAATTTATAATTCTTAATTCACTACTGTAAAATTGATGTAATTACAAAAAAAAAACATTTATGTTGTTTATTAATGTTTTTAACATTTAATGACAAGTCAGTTTTATAATGCAAATTTCACTTTACATAATTACATAAAATCCCCAGATTTCATTATAGTTACTCTCAGGTTAGTGATTCTCTTTCAGTTAAAATTATTTTTAAATTTGTAATTTTAAATTTTCATTTTACACATTCAAACAAGTAGTATCTAGTTGGTAAATTACCAAGGAAAGAAAGCAAGCGTCAGATACATTTACTTTTTCTATGTCAATAACTATGCATTCAGTTCTGGATAAAGGAGCATTGTATAATGCATACATGTAGGAGATCAGCATAAATGCACTTGCATGGTTAACATTAGGCACAGAAATGCCTTTATTTCCTGAAACTCTTGTATTCAGAACTGTAATGTTAATTAGTCATGGTTTTCTAGAATAGAATCAAACTTCATCCACAATTGTATGTATTACTCATGCAATACGTACAAATTATGAGTTGTAAACTAACACAACTTGGCACTCTGACACACAAGTCTACAGCACATTGTTTCATAAAATAAGATGACAACTTTCAAATCGATTCATTTTTTCTTACTTCAATGTAGAGTGATGAGGGCCGAAGCCTGTCTTGACAGCATTGTGGATCTCAGACAGACAGCAGGTCACAGGGCACACTCATGCACACCCAGCTAGTTTAGAGTTGACAGCAGGCTTAACTAGTATGTCTTTGGGATATACTAGAAAGCCAATTTACACACAGAAAAAAAAGGGAGAACATGTAAACTTCAAACAAGTAATGCCAAGGTCAGGATTTGAAACTATGGAGCAATGTAATAGCACAGTTAAAGAGTTCAAGTTAATGATGTTAAATCAAAAACAAAAATTTTAGAAGAAAAAAAAAATCATACAATAAAAACAGTGTAATGCTTAGATCCCCCAAACACATTTATTACTAACTGCCAACATAATGCTCAAAAAAAGTCTCAATTGGAGCTAACAAAAAAGAAAAACACTACAGACTGTACGTATAACAGTGAATATAACCTTCAAAATGCTTGCTGGTTGGAAGACAACTAATTCATTAATAAAATTGGCCAGCATTATGTCAAAATAATTTTTCATTTTTATAACTTCAGCTATTATAGGTATTAGTGTTTTCATTTAGAGTAAATAATATTTTAACTGGCAATAAACTGCACTAATTTAAAAAGATAAAAGCTGACCTATGTGACGTCTTGACTTGATATATTTTATAGAAACTTTTAAGAACTACAAGTAATACTAGGAAATGAATGCTATTTTAAAACATTACGTGGTCACCATTAGTGTTGCCTGAAACTGCCTACTTTTTAAGCGAAGTAGAATCGAACACAGGATGAGTCACATATTTTCCGATGATATGTAATTTTTAAATGCTATATTAAAGAAAAAAAAAATTATCTAGTAGGTTTCAGCATTCATTATTTGTTGGTTATAACAGTCATCTAATAAAGAACAGATAGCAGTGAACCCAAAAATCTGGGTTCCACTTGATTTATTTATTTTTTTACCATGGCAGAATTACAACTAATACAACAAATGTATAATAACATTTAGAACATCACTCATTAAAGAATCTTACTTACATTTTAACAGAAATTGTGCATCTACTACATTTTGTGTTATACCAAACTAGTAAGTCATATATATTAAAACATTTAAGTAATCATTTATTTCATTTTAATCTGGTATGGCTTCTGTTACAGCAACTGTCGTTTTGTGATTCTTAACATTGGTTGTGTGGCACAGTTAGTGGAAATATAAGAACACACTGCAAACATTTTCACTCATACTAAAATTTGATTTGATACTACTCCCCAATGTGACTTTCTGATATGGTGGACTTTGAAGGGGGTTATGTGATGGGGTAGAGTTCCTACTTCTTATCTTCACAAGGCCTGATTGAATTCATCTTTTTTTTTCTTCCACTTGGTGTGCTGTTGATTTGCTGAATATGGATGTGTTCATTCTCTCAAAATTTAAATGTATATATTCTTGTCGAAAAGTGCTTTCCCTTACATTAATTTCAGAGTTGCAAATCCATTTCATAATTTATTTTATTCTCTTCAAGACTTATGTGAAAATTGAACTTTAATTTTACTAATAATTATTGTTAAAAATGAGGTTGTACTTTGTACAACAATTACATTCTGTGGAAAAAAACAACAAAAACAATGGAATGCTTGGGGACAAGATACAATTCATCAAACCAGCACAGTCTGGGGACTGCCAACTAAACAGTCATGTTCTAAAGTGAATTAACACTCCTGCATATATATTTTTTCTTTTTGTATGTCATTTTAAGACTGCATAGATTCATTTCATTATTCCACCTTTAACAGAGCACATCACTACAAAGCATTTCACAAAGCACATAGAATATTATTAAAAGGACAAAAACAAAATTCAATATATGATCATTCATATCTAAGAGATTAAAAACAAAAATCAATGTAAAATTGAACTGAATATGCATTTTGGTAAACTGAAATACAACACAGTTGACTTATGAATTGTAAGGAGGGTACAGAAACATAATAATCAGATATTTTAATAAAATATTTTTTCTGCCCTATAATTTAGTTCAAGATCATAAAAAATTAAACACACTGCTTATATCTCTTTAAATATAAAGCTTAAATATAAAATGCATGATGAAAATCAAAATATGTCTCATTTTCAATTTTGGCCAAAGCATGGTTAGTTTTTGGCAAGTAATTAGTTTTATATTATAATAATAATGAAAAAAGTACAACTTTTCATCAGTGTAGTTAATAAGGATGAACATGCAAATAACAAGGTTAAAGAAAGCACTTAAATAAACATTTCTGTTTATACACAGAAATATATCAAATTGTTATCTGAAAAAACTCAGAAATACCAAAATTATTTACAAAGTCAAATTAATGCTTTTAAGCAGGACATTTGAGAGAAAAGGTTGGATGTCCCGAGTCTTAGCTTTCCCATGGGCTTATTTATGCTGCATTTTTGTTAAGGCTGAATATTTTTCTTTTTTTTTTTTTTTTAAACTACTGATTTATGAAAAATGTTTTACTTTGGGAAGAACATTAAATAAGCCAGACAGTTTGTATAACAAAAGAGAAAAATGACCTAAAGTATTACCAGACTTCCAAAATGTGATATTATATATGCTCAGATGTGAAAGCATGGACATTGAACCTAAGAGAAGTGGCATTACAGATCTTTCAAAAAGCCAGTTACATAACTGAGCACAAAGCTGTTCTTTCACCACAATTCAAAAATTTGGTTAAATACTTCAATAAAGTATTTTTGTTTGTAATTTTCCATACACCAAGCAAGCCATATTGCCAAGAACCTTGGGAGGATGGAACGGAAGAATCGGTGTTTCAGGGAACTATACTACAAAAAGAGAATAGATTAACTTGAGCTTTGAATATTTACCATGTTCCAATGAGCTTTCTTTTGTTACATTAATTCTGAATATCTCTACTGCTCTTCTGACAGAGGCAGGAGGGGTTGATTCTCTTCTCTGCGTTGACCAAATGTAGAAGAAAAGATCCAGTGACCTTACTGCATTAATGAAAAGCAGTAAGATCACATTTTTTCATGCTGTCTTCCTCTGATGTCCTTTTCAGTTCTATAAGGTATTTAATTTGATAAAGCTAATCTTACAATGACTAATTATGGATTATTTAAACTTCTACTGATGGAATTTGCTACATATTTTAGTTTTTTGGGGGAAGGGTGTTTCAGTGTTAAAACCCCTTGTGCTCCTAATGGTCCGAAATGATTGCAAACAAAAAGTATTGAATTCTTTGACACAATTGTTCTTACATCACTCCCCCACCTCATCTACCTTTCCTATGACCCCTATGTGCAATATAAAGAGCCCATCAGCAGTATCACTGACTCCATTTACAAATGAATACCGTACCATAATGGAGCAGTTAGGGAAAGAATAGGGAGGCAGAAGGGGGCTCACAGATGTTGGGAGGGAGTTGAAGCCTATTGTTTAATTGGGTGGAAACAGAAGAGAGGGGGGCTTGCAGCTCCTTTTTAAATACGATTTGTGATGGAGTTCAGAGACTGGCAAACAGAGCTTGTGTTCGACTGACACCGAAAAGAACAGCTGGCCCCAAGGAGCGTGTGAAAGGCATCTCAATGAGGGAGGAAGAAGGGGAAAGAAAAAAAAAAAAAAAAAGCTGGGGGTATTTTTACTTTAACATAGAAACAAGATCAATGAGAACTTCCCCACCCATTTCAATGTTGCACACATGTATGTAAGCATATCAGAATTAAGGATGAATCATCAAATCATTCTACATAAAAATCAGTAACCTCAGAAAGCAATAATTTGAATAGTAATATAAAAATATTTTATTAAACTTTGATAGAATCTTTATATACTCAAAATGCAAAATGTTTGCCATGCTAAATGTTTAAGAATACATATTTCACTGTTTACTAATCATCACCCCTTCATCATACTTTTATATAAAATGGTCTTCACTAAGGATCTGCTTCTCCATCACCAACGACACATAAGTAAGCAAATTAAGAAAAAAAGGATAATTGCCAGAAAAAAAAAAAAATCAGTACAACTTCTCTTGTTATTAAACAGCCTTTTTTTTTAATTACAGCAGCCATTCAATGGAACTTTCTTTACAGGAAGTTATCTCCCACCGTTCTGGTTTCTAGTCTGATCTTTAATTTACTGACTCTAAAGTACATCTGAGGAAAGTTTAGGATTATCTCTTATGTTTTCTTTTTTGACAGGATTATAGTTGCCACACAACTGGTCTCAAGTGTACCATCTGAAAAGTCAACTCAAGAAGAAAATAGCGCTACATAAGAAATAGCATTGTGTGAAAGTAAGATTTTTGATGGTTATGTAAGCTCTGAATATGCAACTGGATGCACAGGTAGATCCCGACTTCAGTAGATGTACAGTGGTGTGAAAAACTATTTGCCCCCTTCCTGATTTCTTATTCTTTTGCATGTTTGTCACACAAAATGTTTCTGATCATCAAACACATTTAACCATTAGTCAAATATAACACAAGTACACACAAAATGCAGTTTTTAAATGATGGTGTTTATTATTTAGGGAGAAAAAAAATCCAAACCTACATGGCCCTGTGTGAAAAAGTAATTGCCCCCTTGTTAAAAAATAACCTAACTGTGGTGTATCACACCTGAGTTCAATTTCCGTAGCCATCCCCAGGCCTGATTACTGCCACACCTGTTTCAATCAAGAAATCACTTAAATAGGAGCTGCCTGACACAGAGAAGTAGACCAAAAGCACCTCAAAAGCTAGACATCATGCCAAGATCCAAAGAAATTCAGGAACAAATGAGAACAGAAGTAATTGAGATCTATCAGTCTGGTAAAGGTTATAAAGCCATTTCTAAAGCTTTGGGACTCCAGCGAACCACAGTGAGAGCCATTATCCACAAATGGCAAAAACATGGAACAGTGGTGAACCTTCCCAGGAGTGGCCGGCCGACCAAAATTACCCCAAGAGCGCAGAGATGACTCATCCGAGAGGTCACAAAAGACCCCAGGACAACGTCTAAACAACTGCAGGCCTCACTTGCCTCAATTAAGGTCAGTGTTGACGACTCCACCATAAGAAAGAGACTGGGCAAAAACGGCCTGCATGGCAGATTTCCAAGACGCAAACCACTGTTAAGCAAAAAGAACATTAGGGCTCGTCTCAGTTTTGCTAAGAAACATCTCAATGATTGCCAAGACTTTTGGGAAAATACCTTGTGGACTGATGAGTCAAAAGTTGAACTTTTTGGAAGGCAAATGTCCCGTTACATCTGGCGTAAAAGGAACACAGCATTTCAGAAAAAGAACATCATACCAACAGTAAAATATGGTGGTGGTAGTGTGATGGTCTGGAGTTGTTTTGCTGCTTCAGGACCTGGAAGGCTTGCTGTGATAGATGGAACCATGAATTCTACTGTCTACCAAAAAATCCTGAAGGAGAATGTCCGGCCATCTGTTCGTCAACTCAAGCTGAAGCGATCTTGGGTGCTGCAACAGGACAATGACCCAAAACACACCAGCAAATCCACCTCTGAATGGCTGAAGAAAAACAAAATGAAGACTTTGGAGTGGCCTAGTCAAAGTCCTGACCTGAATCCAATTGAGATGCTATGGCATGACCTTAAAAAGGCGGTTCATGCTAGAAAACCCTCAAATAAAGCTGAATTACAACAATTTTGCAAAGATGAGTGGGCCAAAATTCCTCCAGAGCGCTGTAAAAGACTCATTGCAAGTTATCGCAAACGCTTGATTGCAGTTATTGCTGCTAAGGGTGGCCCAACCAGTTATTAGGTTCAGGGGGCAATTACTTTTTCACACAGGGCCATGTAGGTTTGGATTTTTTTTTCTCCCTAAATAATAAAAACCACCATTTACAAACTGCATTTTGTGTTTACTTGTGTTATATTTGACTAATGGTTAAATGTGTTTGATGATCAGAAACATTTTGTGTGACAAACATGCAAAAGAATAAGAAATCAGGAAGGGGGCAAATAGTTTTTCACACCACTGTATATACTCTGGGGGATCCAAATGAAGTATCTCTGTAAAGTACAGCAGCTACTACAATGAGAGGAACCCCTTCAACAATGCTAAAAAAAAAAAGAACATTAAAAACACCATTATACTGTAATTAATTACTGTCCTGCAGTCATGGTGTAGTGGTGAAATGCTGCTGCCTCACAGCTCAGCATGGACACTGTGAGGCATCTGCACATTCTCCCAGTACTCCTGCTTCTTCATTCATGCTAAAGACTGATGATCTTAATTGGTCTGCTATGAGGGTGGTTGGTTATGTGTCAGTCAGTGTGTGTAAGCAAAGTGGTGTGTCATGCAGTACTGGATTAGGTCTTGTTCACAATGCTGCTACAGAAAGTTTCAGTCCTCATGAATTTGGATAAACAAATCAGTAATTACTGTCCAAGGTTACTTAACTTACATTATTTGTTGAGGTTGACTATCATTAAATGTGAGTAAATTTTGTAAATCAAAGAGGGAAATGAATTAATAAAATAATAAAGAATCCATTCATTTATGTCAGAAAGAACAATGTAATTAATTGTCCCACATAAAGTAGCATTTTTTCTCTCAAAGTTTAATGATTTTATAGCATTAAAGACTTGATTTGAGCCAGTTTTTGTTAAGACTACTTGGCAAATATTAGAAGAGAGCTCTTATAAAGGCACAACTGACATATTTTACACACTGTCAACACATTATATTAATAATACGCTAGGCATCAGGTGTCATAAAACTATCATAATTAACTGCAGGTTTTTACAATACAGGTTACATTTATCTTGCTTCCATTGAGACAGTATTCACAGAAGATAAAAAGAAGACATTTCTGAAAATTAAATTTAAAAATGTTGTCTATAGTCCTAGGAAGCATAACCCACAGGACATCTGAATTTCATTACACACTTAGAATTAAGATACTATTCAAGAAGAAATTCTAAATAAAAAATTCAATAATAACTAAACTACACAATTACTGTCTACTATCCAGCTTTTTGTATGTTATTACAATAAAGAACTTTACTTTTTGTACCTTTACCAAGGTATAAAATGATAGTTGACCCAAAATACTCAAACATGGGAATGCAATCACCAATGCTCAGCATTACAGGATTAAAAAAGGTACAAACAGAAGAAAGTGGCTAAGCTTATGTTTAGCAATGGCTAAATTGAGAAGCTGCTTCATCATTCCATCTAAGCAATAAGCCACTTCCTGAAGTCATGTTCCAAAACATTGAAAGCATTTACATGCACACACAAAACAGGTGAGCAACCAGGTTAAGGCAGAAACCAGGCTTCTGGTTTAAAAAAAAAACCTGTTTACATTAGCAAGTCCACTTAAGTTCTCCACAGGAAAAATGCTCAGAGTCATTAAATTGTGCAAAAAGTTAAACATCCTCAACAGCCAGTGTGAATCTGAAAACAAGCATGGAGCTGGTGTTTCCCCAAGATGGTGCTCATCAACATAAATTCAGAGATTATTGAAATACTGAGACAGATTATTTCAGTCAGGAGAAGGAAAAATGCAATCAGCCAAGTCCTCTATCTCAGGACATTCAACTTTGTGGGCTCTTTCACCATCTTCTGCTTGTGGCTGCTGGATGAGTGTGCAAAGCAAAGACTGGTGGGGCAGAGTTATCTTGAAAGAGTTTACCAACAATGAATGGAGGGAAAATGTCAGGATATCAAGAGGCGGCATCAAGACTGTTATTTTAAAATGAGTTCATCAAGAATACGGAGCTAGAGTTGGAAACTTGTTTAGGGCAAATTTCACACAAACATTTAGACGTTTTTCTTTACACGGAGAACCACAGACACATGGAATAAGTTACCAAGTAATGTGGTTGACAGTAGAACTTTAGGTACCTTAAACTCGACTTTTTATTTTGGAAGAATTAAGTAGATAGGACTGGTGACCTTTGTTGGGCTGAATGGCCAATTCTTGTCTAGACTGTTCTAATATTCTGAAGTGCATTTGTAAAATTAAGCAGTAAGTTCAGCGATGTGATGACTGGATGTAACTGGCCATGGAAATGCACAGGCTAACAAAGTATAATGAACATGCGCAGTCTACTCTGCTCTAACTGCAATGAGTATGCATGACATATTTTGAAACTATATTTCTGTGAATAACCAGGTTATTAACATTTATATAAAACACACTAAGCAAGACTCATCCTACTGTGTGGCCTCTCTAAGCTTTCAAGGATGAAAGCCATCTTTTGCAATTACGCTTATGCAACTATTTTTTTTATGTCAAATAAAAACACACCTTAACAGTGAGAGCAGATAAAATCACCAGACAATTTTTCAATTTCAGTTTCTAGCATACTTCTCAACGTGTACATTTTTTATGTATGCTTTCTAGATAATGTACCTATTTAAAGTTTCAAATTAAAACTTTATTTTGCTTATAATATTACCAATGTCTTCCCTTAACTGAGAAATTTTAAGACTTATCAAATCACAGATAACTGCTTCATTATGGGAAGAAACTGAAAACTGTTACTAATTTAAATGACTTGCTAATATATGGAAAATATTAACAAAATATTCTAATTAATGTATCTATATACATAATTCTTCATTCTGCTCCTTGCCATGCTGTAGAAGTTGTCTTAGCAGCTCAATTAATTATCACTTTGTATTTAATTGTCAAACATAATTTTTTAAAATCACTACTGCATAACAACTTGACAAGTCTTCATGTGGAGATTCTCACCTTGTTACATACAGTGGTCACTAAAGCATTATGCACCCATTTGGGGATTGTCTCTGTCCGTCTTCATATATGTTTGACATTTAGCATTGCAGCGAGATAACAATTTATTGTAGGATGTTACAATGCCTACTAACTCATTGACATGTTTATCTGTGTCATATAAACTAGACCCGTGCTGATGTACTTCATGCACTATGCTATAATTAATTTTAAAAAGGGAAAAAAAGTGATTTAACTGAAATTCAAGAAATTAATGAATTAAATAATCCTTTTATGGTAAGAGAAGGGTTCAGGAATTAAATTATTTCATACATTTACAGAAAATAAGCCAGAAATCTGAAAGACTTTGCTTGAATAATAATTTGATTAAAGGAAATAACCAGACAGAAAAGTTTTTTAGCAAATCAAAAGGTGACAGTGCAGTTCACCGACAAAGAGGACTCCTCAACTTTGCAAGCACAAGCACGGCAACAGGACATTGCTCAGCAACCATTTATTTCAGGGTTTCAGAAATGTATCAATGTTTTTCTTTATAAAGCCTGCATGCTACAAAAAATAAGTTAATATTTAACCCAGCTCTGATTTTATCCACCTCTGAAAAAGGCAGGTGACAGTCCTTCCAGGCCTATACCCACCTCTAACCTTTTCATGAAAGCCTTAGTATGTGAAAGAAAAAGAAAAAAAAATTGTACTAGAATATTTTCTCTACACATTTAAAAGCATTGACTCATAAGGACATGCCTTTTGCTATGCTAGTTCATATTAAATGGTTATAAATATGTGGCAAAAATATGCGACTCACAGTAAATCATTGTTTTGCTACAATTATTTAAATACTATTGGGTTTTTGTGCGATTTATACATTGGCTGTAGAAACTGCCATTAAATTGGTAAGCTGAAGTAGCCAGTGACGTTCATCTCTCTCCATATATCTAATGGATAAACATTTCTCTATACAGCACACTGTAACAGAACATCTGAAGAGAACGCTTCTTGCTATAGGACTTGAGTGACAATCAACACTGGTAATAATGTGATTTAAAAGTTTATGGCCATAGTGCTAATTGTGTATTTGCATTCAACACACAAGTGATTTATATATTTTAAGTCTGAAACGTGCTGCCCATTATTACATAAACATCGTGTTTAATTCTTATAGACAAGGCTTATTATGGAAATATTTTATAGGTAATGGAACACAACTTACATGGCTCAGACTGAGATGGCAGTGTTACATGATGAGTCTTAACACCATCAAATAGTAACTCAGCTCCACCCCTGAAAAAACAACAGAAAAAAGTTTATTAAAGATTAACGGAGACATGCAATAATAGTAGTTGAAGTGTCACATGTACAAAGCACAGTGAAATCCTTACTTGCATGTCCAGCAAACGTAAAACAAGTCACCATTCCCAGGTGCCATGATATGTGTAGTGTGCAATGATACTACACCTTAACATAACATTACATTGCAAACAAAACTGTTATGTATGAAACAGAATTTACTAATGTGTTCTTGTAAAAGTATTAAGAAATAAAGTCAATTGCACATTCAAGGATAATCACCAGTACCGTAACATTTATAGCTTCTGTAACAATATTTGACCAGATCTTCTAGCCTATAAGCCTTTATTTGAAACTCCAAGGAATGCTACAAGTACCTCATATCACAAATGATTGGTGTCCATATGCAAGAGTGGCCTGCAAGGGTCAAGGAAAAGAATCATCACTTGCTCACTATCCATTAATGTCTGTTGTAGTTTACAAGTGGAAGAGAGAAGGACACAAAGATTAAAGAATCACAACTCCTTGTAGCTAAAGGCCATTATGAAAGCTCAAATCTTGTCAAACTAAATGAATGTTCAAATTAATGAAAAATGTTGCTTGCTAAGGCTATCCACTCTCTGTTGAATGACTAGTGGACCAATGATCCAGGACCCTCAATCACATATTTTAGATCTAACTTCATCACTTCATTATAAAGAAGAAAAAAAAAAAAAGGAACATTTGCTCTTTTTATGAAGACCAGTAGGACAGTAACCAAATCACTAGGTTAAAGTTATTTGTTAAATCCCACATTTCCAAATGTTTCATCCTAAAAATGAAGTATTATTATTATTATTATAGTGCTTTGAACAAAACATTTTGCTGAAGAACCATTTCCATTTTTACTAGTAAAATACAAAATGCAGCTTTTTTCTGCTTGTGGTAGTCAATCACATCAGTTTTCAATTTAACAGATAAGAACTTGGTAAGAGAATAATAATAAATTATTTCTACTAAGCAATGTACTGAAGATGGGACAAAACGTGCAATATAGCCCACCATCAGTAAAACCCCATACAACATAAGTGGCATTTGGGCTCATGGGGTAACTGTGTCATTTCACAGCATTTGGCCCAAAGTTCACTTAGGAGCTGGGTTACCTTCTGCGTGATTTTTAATGCTTTTTCTGTGTTTGTCTGGACTTCCGTCCACATGTCTGGAAGAAACTAGCACAGTCTAAAACATGCGACCAGGTTAACTGGCACTGGTAAATTGTCCCACTATGAGGATGTATACTGACTATTATAAGCCAACATCTAGTTCAGAATTGTTCTCTGCTTTGTATCCATTGCACCTTGAAAAGGCACTATCACAGTGTCACACTCACATTCATTCATCTGTTATCTAAACAGGATATGAATCAACAGGTCAGTAGTTTTCATTGTACTTGGAAGCAGGTGTGGTATACAGTATGTATAAATAAATGACTACCATGAAACAAAAAAACGGAGGCGAAGGAATCGTGATCCACAAAAATGATACTGTCCATATACTACACTCATCTCATGCAGTCTAAAATTGGATTCAAAGGCAGATCTTTCTTTCATTAGTAAGGCAAGAGTACAAAAGCGTACAAGAACATGAATAACTCATTATTAATTCTGATAAGTGTTTAAAAAATCTTGTATAAGATGGTACTAAATACATCATCATGTGGAACAAAGTATTACAGTAATTTGTTTAGTTAGCTGCCTCTCATGATTTGTGTCTTTTGTCAACCTAATTGTCACAACACTGAATTTTATCTCCTGCTGGCTGGAGAACAAGCAGGAATCAAGCGTTCCCAAGTGAATTAACTTTTAATATGCAACAGTAACAGCTTAATGATTTAAATTGGTATAAATGTTTCCTATAAAACTCTTCTCTACAACATTCTTAATTATTGAGGTCTGCAGAAATGGGCAAAGTCAAATAATGTCTTCAAATGCCACATTATTCATTGTACAATAAAACCAAAGTACTGCAACTCGAGGAAAAATAAGATAGTACAGAGAATTTGTTAGGTTTTGAAAAGAAAAATCCACCCATCCATTTTCCAACCCGCTGAATCCGAACACAGGGTCACAGGGATCTGCTGGAGCCAATCCCAGCCAACACAGGGCGCAAGGCAGGGAACCAATCCCGGGTAGGGCACCAACCCACCGCAGGAAAAGAAAAATGTTCATATAAATTATACATCCTTGTCCTACAATTGTTGAAGAAAAACAAAGGAGTTTAAAGTGAAAAAAGCATGCAACTATATTTTCATACAATCTAAATATGACTTATCATTTATCAGTTTTTTAAAAACTTCCCTATGTCATTAGAGGGTCAGAGAAAGCAAAGTCTACCAAAGAAGGACTATCAGTCCATTGCAAAGGACAATGACATATGTGCCACTAAACTGCGACAATTAAGACATGCCACTCACCATAAAACATACATCTTTCTCAGGTGGACAGAAACCCACATGAAAAAATAGAAAAAAAATGAAAAGTACACACGGAAAATGGCCAGACTTGGAATTGGACCTGGGCGTATGAAGCTGTGAGGTGGCACAGCTATATCGTGTGTCACTGAGCCATCCGCTGAAATAAATTATAGATACAATAATAATTTATAGATTGCTGAAAATTATCTAGGGAATAATACCATTATCCATCCATCCATTTTCCAACACGCTGAATCCGAACACAGGGTCACGAGGGTCTGCTGGAGCCAATCCCAGCCAACACAGGGCACAAGGCAGGGAACCAATCCCGGGCAGGGCGCCAACCCACCGCAGGACACACACACACACATCAAGCACACACTAGGGCCAATTTAGAATCGCCAATCCACCTAACCTGCATGTCTTTATACTGTAGGAGGAAACCGGAGTACCCGGAGGAAACCCATGCAGACACGGGGAGAACATGCAAACTCCACGCATGGAGGACCTGGGAAGCAAACCCAGGTCTCCTAACTGCGAGGCAGCAGCGCTACCACTGCGCCACCGTGATGCCATTAATTACTTTCTAATAATGTAACATTATGTTAAACTTTCTATATCAAAAAATCTAAAGTACATACACATAATATGATAAAGATAAAATCTGAAACATTCACAATTGCAAAAAAAGAAATAATTGTAGTTGTCTTGAATGTCTTGACTTACTGTACACCACACTTATTCTGGAAGAATCAAAGAAACGTCCAGCATTATTGAATAATAATAATAATAATAATAAACACAAGACGACTCAGGTATGAGCCAGGCATGTGAATGGTTAATGGCACCATTTATTCATGGGTATAATGCTTAGAAAGGACAAGGGTAACCTGCTGAAACTCACTGTAGGATATTGGCTTGTGTAGATCAGTAAGCTGTTCGAGTACCCATCTTGTACAAACTTTACGGTACCCCAGGTCATCGTACAATATGGCAGGTGCAGATCCACTGCTGACATCCAAATGTGCAGCAATTATAGACAATGCAATCCAGCAGTCTTCTCTGATGAAGGCATTTACCATGTCAATGTGGACTTGTGTGCGAGATGATGATGATGATGATGATGATGGTCAACCAGATCAAGATTCAACTGTTACACGTGTTCTTCCCACTTTAAACCTTTCAACCCATTCATAAACTTTTTCATTGAATCGTGTTGCTGTCTCTTCAGTACTAAGCCAACATCCTTTGGTGAATTTCAGCAGGTTTTACTCCTGCCCACAGAAATCTCAGTACAGTGCATTTTTCAACAAAGGTGTAATCCCGCAGTGCAGCATCCATGTTCATTTGACCTAGGCTTTAACTAGACTAACGGCAGAGTACTGCACTGTGTGTGTTCGAACTACCCATAAGCCATTGTGAATGCGTGATATTGAATCCACTTCTATCCATTGCAGTTATTGCCTAATTGCCTTTACATTTTGATTCATCCTGTACTTATGCTTTTCTTTACAAAGTAAATCTGTCACCACCCCTTGCGTTATGTGAACGTCACCTCCACATACAGCTATCACTTACATTTTGCGCATGCCACCCTTTAATTTCTCCTGCTTGTAATGTAGAGCTTCAGTAATGCACCTCACATTAAGGCTTTACACTAACCTTAGCCCAATTTTTTTTTTCTTATCAAAGAGGAAACAGCTCAAGTCCAAGATAGAACAACCAAACAATTTTTGGGAAGACTATAATTTCCTTATTAATGACAATGATGGACAAAGATGTATTATAAACATATTGTATGGTGAACCTAAACCCAAGGTACATATTAATCTGTGAGATTTTTACACCTCTAGTTTATTATTGAAGAACATTGTAAATTCACCTGTGCATGAAGCACAAATCAGCCTTGTAGCACCTTGTTAAGCCTGGACGTTAGAGACAGACCTGCTGACAATACTGAGACATTAAGCCAACCCCCATTTTAGCACTGTTGCATATAAAAAAAAAAAAAGAGACCCTAGCTTTTGTTACTTATCAGAATTTCATACATTTACCTGCTAGTGAATGGGATAACTGGCTAGAAAATACAAAATTACTAATCAGATCCAGTTGATTATGCGGCTCACTAAATGCTTCACTTGCAACATTCAGAGCCCCTCTTCACAGACCCTTCAAGTTCACTAAATTGTTTCCATATTTAAAATTAACTTGGGGCATGGAATGGTCAAGGCTTTTTAACAGCATACATCTAGTTCACTTTTAACTAGAATTTTTCTTATGGTAAGATGTAAGCTATGTTTAAGACTTAACCGAATACACCGACATCTTTATTTATGTTTAAGTATGACCCATCCATATAACTGTTTTTGAAATAATGCAAGTTGAGTGCAATTGCAAGTTAGCAACACAGCCGAAAAGTACTACTTATTATAATGTGGCTTGTCACCATGTGCTAGAAACATGTACACTTCACTGGCCAGCTCCTCCACCTAACAAAAGAAAGCAACAGCTGCACCTCATCAAGCCTTGTACCCTGTGAAAGTGAAACAAAATGATGAATAAAACACCTGAATAAAAGAAAAAAAAAACAACATTATAGCGTGAGGAAAGAAAAGGCCATAGGCCAACCAGATTTCAGCTTCCCAGTTGCTACACAGTCACTGGACTAATGAGATGATAGTGAGTACTTTGGAAAGACTGAAATTTTTGTAGGATTTTCTTTTAAAATGGAAAATAAAGGAGAAGAATAACCTTTCTAACCCTCTATGATCTATCACCTGCTTTTTCTCTAGAACATTAGAACAATCTAGATAGGAACAGGCCATTCAGCCCAACAAAGCTTACCTTGGTAGCTTATTCCAAGTGTCTATGGTTCTCAGTGTAAAGTAAAACTTCCTGATGTTTTGTGTGAAATTTACCTTTAACAAGTTCCCAACCGTGTCCAAGTGTTCTTGATGAACCCATTTTAAAGTAACAGCTGAGGTCCATTGGACTAATTTCCTTCAGAATTTAAACACTTCAGTGATGTCACCTCTTAATCTCCTTTTGCTTAAACTGTATAGTCTCAGTTCTTTTAATCTTTCTTCATAATTCATCCCCTGTAGCCCTTGACTCAGCCTAGTCGCTCTTCTCTGGACCTTCTCTAGTGCTGCTATGTCCTTTTTGTAGCCTGGAGACCAAAACTGCACACAGTACTCCAGATGAGGCCTCTCCAGTGTGTTATAAAGGTTGAGCAGAACCTCCTTGGACTTGTACTCCACACATCAAGGCACTATATAACCTAACATTGTTAGCCTTCTTAACAGCTTCTGAACACTGTCTGGAAGTTGATAGCGTCAAGTCCACTACGACTCCTAAATCCTTCTCATAAGGTGTTGATTTGATTCTCAGACCTCCCATTGTGTATTCAAACCTCACATTTTTACTACCTCCATCTGCCACAAATCTGCCCAAGCCTGTATGCTGTCCAAGTCTCTCTGTAACGATTTAACGGATTCCAGATTATCTGCCAATCCACCTATCTTGGTATCATCCGCAAACAGTTTGTTACATTATATTCCTATCCAAATCATTTATATATATTAAAAATAGCAGTGGGACTAGCACTGACCCCTGCTGGTCACCACTCTTAACATCAGCCAATTCTGATGAAGTTCCTCACACCATCACCCTCTGCTTCCTGTGCCAACTCTGCACCCATCTACAAACTTCACCCTGAACTCCCACTTTTTAGTTTGATGCCCAACCTCTCATGTGGCACCTTATTAAATGCTTTCTGAAAGTCAAGATAAATAATCTCATTTGCTGCACTGTGATCATACCAGTTTGTTGCTTCCTTATAGAATTCCAGCATGTTAGTAAAATACGACCTCTCTCTTCAGAGCCAATGCTGACTGTTCAGAAAAAAAACTCCTGTTCTTGCCATGTGTTGCTCACTCTTATCCATAATAATCCCTTCCATTAATTTTCCTGTGATGCATGTTAAGCTTACTCACCTATACAGTAGTTGCTTGAATCTGCCCGGTCATCCTTTTTATGTAACAGGATAATATTTGTTAGTTTCCAGTCCTTCTGAACCTCCCCAGTGTGTCAAGGGTTAATATCTGTACTCGCTAGCCTCCTTAAATACCTGAAGATAAATATTTCCTGGTCCTGGAGATTTGTGTGATTTCAGCCTACTTAATATGAGCTGCAGTTCTCCCACTACAATTTCCATATCAATCAGTACCTCCTTAGTAGTCCCATTTACCACTGGGAGGTTATCTACTTCCTGACTTGTGAAGACCTCAGAAAAATGCAGATTTACAACATCCACTGTTTTACTGTCTGTACTTTTTTATTCCCCTTTACTCTAACTTTGGGGAAAAACATATTGTTTGGGTGAGGAATAACACAAGACCAAAATGATAAATGTTGAGGTGCCAACCCAGCCACCCCTTTTAATAATGTAAAAGTTTTAAACAAAGTAAATAGGCGATCAATGGTGCAATACAAAAAAAGAAATGTCTCTCCCACGCATTCAAACAAGCTTGACTGAGCGGTCCGTCTCTGGGGTAGAACTGTCCTGCAGCTAACCAAGGTCCAAAAATGAGATGCCACCTTCTGGAAGTGTCTTGGCCGGAAGGGGCAGAGTCAGTTACACTCATTGTTAGTGACAGCACTCCCTTGTGTACCGGAGTGGTGCCATTTACCTCAGAGGAGTCCAGAAGATGACCCTCTGATGGGCATGCATGACATTTATTTAACATTGTATGTGAATTTCCCCTTGAGATTAATAAAGTATCTATCTATTTATACTTACAAGCTTTTGAATTACACAATCTCTAAGAACATAACCATTTTTACATAAAGAAATAATGCGTACACTGTAAAATCAATGGCAAAATTAGATTTAGACATTAATAACAGTTATCTTATGGCAACAGATTTTATTACACTAAAGTACACAATACATAAGCATAATATTTTTGATTTTTAACCTAAAGTCTCTCTATTCTAAAACAGAAAAGCCAATAAAACTTGTTCTTGTTTCTCTTCTATACACCTTCTCCACCAGAAATGCCATTACAAAATATCAGCATACCTTGAATTCTGGACTTTACAATACACAGCAAAGACAATGCCAGGTGGACTTTTTAACAATTATTCAACTCTCGGATGACTTTTTCAAAAAAAGTATCACCTTCTTTTATTTATTTTACTGTAGGAACCAACTGCTTCCCCGACTGTCAAAACTGAATTTATATTCCAGGAGACAACTAGGATCATTAAGGATTGGAAAAAGCTCTTTAGGACATGATCAACTCCACTTATGTTTGATTAACCTTGAACAGTAAGCTTAAATAGTGAATTACTGTTGAAGTTTGTGTTGCATGTATCCAAATTTACAGATCAGTCAAAATGATAAAATACTCTACAGAAGAGATACATGAAACATTTATAAAATACAGAGCTGGCACTTAAGGCATTCAGTTAAAGTATGAAAATGGCTCAGTCAGAAAATTGCACTTGATCACTAACTGGATTCCTAAACACTTGTGCAGTGCGACTCAGTGATCCAGTTCTCCACTTCGTTTATCTTGGGACAACCGTGTATAGCAACTGTCAGTGAAACTGCAGGATACTTGGGTCTCAAATAAGAATAATGTGATTTCTTAAATATTCTTCAATGTATTTATTGTACTTCTGTGAGTTGTCTGAGGTACTATGTACACGTCAATAAATCTGACACAACTTGATATATTAAGTATTCTGATCCAGAACTACAATAATGCAATTTATTATGTCCTTTATCCGACATCACATTCCTAACACAAAAACATAGCAAGTAATTGCACCAAATTAAGAAAAAAGCTCTGACTCTGTATAACCTACCTCATCTTTTTTTTTTAATTGCGGAAACAGAATTTAAATACCCCAGTAGTTTTTACTAAATTATGGTACAAAATGTGTACTGTTGCTGTCTAACCTTAGACCTTCAAAATTCTGTTTTCACAATAAAATATTTTCTTTAATTTCACACACAAGATCTGGGCAAAACACAGAGCATGGGGGTATTTTTCGGACGTGGATTACTCGTTTAGCCGGATGTAATTGTTGACGATTTGGCCTGATCCTGGATCTGTCAGTTTTTCAAAACTCTTGCTGGATGGGTTGTCATAGCAGCACATCCAAATCCTCAAACCTGCTCGGAGCAGGTTTGTTCGATGTAAACAAGGATTATCTCACATACTTAATTAGTGTCTGTGCGTGGAATTCATTCAATCACGGCTTCACTGTTCATGAATGAGCAACCAATTGATATCAGTGTGCAAATTATAAGAAGAGAATTTCATATAGAGAGGGGTTTGCGTGATCGGTAAGATCCTTCATTGCTCCCGAAGGAAATTCTTTTCGAAGATACCGCTTTAGCTCAGGGGGAATATTGTACCTCAAAGATTTATTAGCACCTTATATTCGAAGTCAAACTCGGCGAAGTCGGGCTCTCACAACCACATAGACAGTATGCATTGCTTTGAGGTTTTTTGCAAGCGGCACTTTTTTTTATATACTGTAGGCGATGTGGAAAATCTAACTAAAAGTGCAGTTTGCTAGGCAATTCGTAAAGTCTGTTTGGCTCTGAAATATTTCCTTCGGGTTTTCATAGTGTTTCCTGGACACCTGCGTGTGCAGACAATAAAAGAGGTGTTTCATGCCATTGCAGGTATGGGGAATACACAGGCAAAAACACCCACAGTTCCATGAAGAATCTCACAATCAGCCTAACATTCTCAATACCCAGGATTTCCAAATGTGATTGGGGCACATGGGACTGATCAGAGTGGAGTTTGATCAAACATTATTTGGAAAATGTACCTCTCCTCCTGATGAATAATCAGACACAGTGTCTTCAGCAAATATTTGACCTTAGTCAATATTTTGTTGGTCAGACACAAGATCTAGGGATATGACATTCCCTGCAACTGACCCAACAAAAAAAGAGGGCTATATGGAACATACCTATGGCACACATGGAGGACAAATACATGCAATGACCATCCTTTACCTGAAAGGAAGTGACCACTGCATCCTGCCACTGGTTCTGAGGAGGAGCTTCCCCCTGGAATGCCCTCAAAAACAGGGCGACGGGCATTTTGCTGGACAGCCAACTCTTCTGCAGGGGTTAGGTCTGGACCGCGTGGACCTCCACCTGTTTTTTGCTTGTCTGCCTTCTTATTAGCTTTAAAATTAATATTTTTTATAGTATATATGATAATGTCAACAATTCTTTAAATAGTTATATACCAATATTTACCAGATTGAAGTATATTCTTGTACTTCACTTTAACCTGTTCCCGTGTTCTCCTTGTGCTCACATTTGATCTGGAATTATGACATATTAAATAATAATGAATCTGACCAATACTGTAGGAAATGAAACACTACATTCAGCAAGTACAATGCACACTACTTAGCGTTTAATTTGTCGGCCACTTTTTGCCAGCCATCATTTCTGGTTTGGGCTGCTTTTCCAGTGTTGCCCCTTGTGCATATTAAATCATGAAATTCTTCATATCCTTCGAATAAAAGATCCTGCTCCACTTGTGTGAAAAAAAAAAAAAAATGCGCCCGTTCTTTCGTCATTTTGTTGCAGCCTATCAAAGACTTGCTGATCATGTTTTCTAGACTCAATATATATGGGCTTTTCAATCAGCACAGGCGTGCACATTCATCTCGGATGATTAGATCCAACTAAACTAATCTACTACACAGCTGCGTTTGAAAAACCGACTTATCCCGGATGAGTTTCAATGGCATTAACTCATCCAAGATGAGGCATCTGATCTCTGATGATTTAAGCGGCGTACGGAAAATACCCCCTTGGTGTTCCTTTATTGCTCAATAACAACAACAAATCATTTCTTGTATGGTCCAAAAATCACACAAGGAATGACTCAATGGGCTTTAACAGGCTATCCTCAGCAACTTCTTTCAACCCATCCTGTGGAACTCCCATAGAATTCCTCAGTTGGTTGTGTCTTGTATTCTTTCCAAGGGCGATCATTAGCCTTTTGAGAGCTGAAATTCTGAAGAAGGATTACAGAATCACTGGATGTAGATTTTAGAGCACTGAATCCACCATCTCTAAAGCCGTCAAATATTTGTAATTACGTACAAGAGAACAGCAGTCAAATGTTTCCTCTGAGCAACTCAAAGTCACATTGAAGATATACCACCCTGCACTGGACAAAATTCCAACTGGATGGCACCCAACCAGGGACTTATGAGTATCCCCACACCTGGAGCATTGCCTGTGGGCCAACTCCTGAGCAGAAAAAAAGACTTCATTTGATCGGGAACTTTGGTTACAGAGACAATGCTAGGAGTACAGGCAACTCCAAATACATCTATACCAGCATCTTTCAACCTCATGTATGAGGTACAGTGTCTTCCCTTCTGGAGAATTTATGGCAAAGTCAATGTCAATATCTAAATCATCCTACTCCTGCTTGTTACCTGACTGACATTACACTTGACCCTCATTGTTCCATCTTGTAGGTGATCAGTCCATATGGTGGCTCAAACATGTTTTTTTTTTTTCATGACTGAGCTACATGGGTCCCTGTAATAAAAAAGGTTTTCTCTGTAACAGGAGAAGGGATGAAATAAAGGAGTAAGAGGGGGTTGGTCGCTTCAGTGCAAAACCAGCTACAAAGATTGGAATGTCTGGGATGATAGCGAAAGAATGTGCAAAAGCCTGTTTCTCATAGAGGGTTTCAGAATGTTTTAGGGAAAAGGTTAAATTAATGCAAGATGTTTTTCTGTAAGTTGTTTTGATGTCTCTAAGAAGGATTGTTTTAGGCTTAGTAGAGATAACACATAAGATGTCCCGTGGGAAGAAGGTGTGCAGAAACTGATCACTTCTGTATACACTGCTTACACGTAAGCCATTTTGGGCAAGGACACTCAATTAGTATATAAGGGAAGGTTCCGCCCTCAGTTTCTTTGGAAGCTTAACCGTGGGGAACGTGCACACCGCCTGGTATTGGACCAGGCTCACGAGTTGATCCTCTGACGAGACTGACACGCGGGCTCCCTCAGTCTACTGGTCTAGGATGATGGCTCTGGGTCTTTTGATATTACTGTAAGTATAGTATAATTCATATATCTGTATTACTGTAAGTCAATAGTATAATTTATATATATATATATATATATTATTATATATATATATATATATATATATATATATATATTACTGTAAGGGCGGCATGGTGGCGCAGTGGGTAGCGCTGCTGCCTCGCAGTTGGGAGACCTGGGGACCCGGGTTCACTTCCTGGGTCCTCCCTGCGTGGAGTTTGCATGTTCTCCCCGTGTCTGCGTGGGTTTCCTCCGGGCGCTCCGGTTTCCTCCCACAGTCCAAAGACATGCAGGTTAGGTGGATTGGCGATTCTACATTGGCCCTAGTGTGTGCTTGGTGTGTGTTTGTGTGTGTCCTGCGGTGGGTTGGCACCCTGCCCAGGATTGGTTCCTGCCTTGTGCCCTGTGTTGGCTGGGATTGGCTCCAGCAGACCCCCGTGACCCTGTGTTCGGATTCAACGGGTTGGAAAATGGATGGATGGATGGATATTACTGTAAGTCAATAGTACAATTCCTATATCTGCATGTATATTGCTATTATATTGTATGTAACTGATATTATATTTGAACAAGTAAACAATTGAAGTATTGGACCTTTCCTCTCTGATTCCTGCCTGCTTATTTTCTGTTAAAACCTTTGAACCATTTTCCGAAACTAAAACAGTCCCCAGCCACTAGGCACTTACCACTGAACACCACTCTCAGTCCTGGCTCCAAGAGTGGCTCACAGTATCCCTGATGTGACAAATGTCCTTAGTGATATAATCAGCACAATCATAAGACTCACTTATGGATCTTTATTTGTCAGACCCCTCCACTTACACCAAAATGTCATGAGTAACCTATTGGGAGCACATACCTCCAGACTGTATAACCCTAAGGATCACAGAAGCAAAGAAGCCACACAAAAGTATAACAGCAAATGGAGAAAGTGTTCAGGCTATAATTCATGAAGTTTATGAGGTCAAGGACAAGTCTGAGAGCAATGAACAGGCAGACATAGCACCATCTTCACTCTGTGACACATAGAAATCAGTGGAAGTAACTGTGGATGTTTTACACAAAATTCTGGCTGTGCAGGTAATGCTGGCTTAAATGTCTATGAAAAACAAGATAGTGATTGTAGTTTACCAAACATGGAACTGTCATATGAAAAAGTTTAGGAACCCCTCTCAGCTTGTATAATAATTTACTTTCAACAAAAAAAGATATCAGTGGTATGTCTTTCATTTCCTAGGAACATCTGAGTACTGGGGTGTTTTCTGAACAAAGATTTTTAGTGAAGCAGTATTTAGTTGTATGAAATTAAATCAAATGTTAAAAACTGGCTGTGCAAAAATATGGGTCCCCTTGTAATTGTGTTGATTTGAATGCATGTCACTGCTCAATGCTGATTACTTGCAACACCAAATTGGTTGGATTAGCTCGTTAAGCCTTGAACTTCATAGACAGGGGTGTCCAATCATGAGATATAAAGGTATTTAAGGTGGTCAATTGCAAGTTGTGCTTCCCTTTGACTCTCCTCTGAAGACTGACAGCATGGGATCCTCAAAGCAACTCTCAAAAGATCTGAAAACAAAGATTGTTCAGTCTCATGGTTTAGGGGAAGGCTACAAAAAGCTGTCTCAGAGGTTTAAACTGTCAGTTTCAACTGTAAGGAATGGAATCAGGAAATGGAAGGCCACAGGCACAGTTGCTGTTAAACCCAGCAGGTCTGGCAGGCCAAGAAAAATCCAGGAGCGGCATACATATGTGCAGGATTATGAGAATGGTTACAGACAACCCACAGATCACCTCCAAAGACCTGTAAGAACATCTTGCTGCAGATGGTGTATCTGTACATCGTTCTGCAATTCAGCACAATTTGCACAAAGAACATCTGTATGGCAGGGTGATGAGAAAGAAGCCCTTTCTGCACTCACGCCACAAACAGTCGCTTGTTGTATAAATGCTCATTTAGACAAGTCAGATTCATTTTGGAACAAAGTGCTTTGGACTGATGAGACAAAAATTGAGTTATTTGGTCATAACAAAAAGTGATTTGCATGGCGGAAGAAGAACACCGCATTCCAAGAAAAACACCTGCTACCTACTGTCACATTTGGTGGAGGTTCCATCATGCTGTGGGGCTGTGTGACTAGTTCAGGGACTGGGGCCCTTGTTAAAGTCAAGGGTCGGATGAATTCACCCCAATATCAGCAAATTCTTCAGGATAATGTTCAAGCATCAGTCACAAAGTTGAAGTTACGCAGGGGTTGGATATTCCAACAAGACAATGACCCAAAACACAGTTTGAAATCTACAAAGGCATTCATGCAGGGGGAGAAGTACAATGTTCAGGAATGGCTGTCACAGTCCCCTGACTTGAATATCATCGAAAATCTATGGGATGATTTGAAGCACGATGTCCATGCTCGACAGCCATCAAATTGAACTGAACTGGAGAGATTTTGTATGGAAGAATGGTCAACAATACCTCCATCCAGAATCTAGACACTCATCAAAGGCTATAGGCGGTGTCTAGAGGCTGTTAGATTTGCAAAAGGAGGCTCAACTAAGTATTGATGTAATATCTCTGTTGGGGTACCCACATTTATGCACCTGTCTAATTTTGTTATGATGCATATTGCAAATTTTCTGTTAATCCAATAAACTTAATGTCACTGCTGAAATACTACTGTTTTCATAAGGCATGTCAGATATTAAAAGGAAGTTGCTACTTTGAAAGCTCAGCCAATGATAAACAAAAATCCAAAGAATTAAGAGGGGTTCCCTCTTCTTCTTTTTCATATGACTGTATTCCATATGATACGCTATACCCAAAAAGTAGGGAAGATGGTTTAACACAATATTTTCTAAACATTCACTATAACTATACTGTGCTGTTTTAAACAGTAATAAAGGCTGTACAGTGCATAAAATAGGACAATTCTCATTAATTCACCCCTTTAGTTAAGCTGGCAAATCTTCCAGAAAATGAAAAATGGCGGATTAACAAATGTGGACCTGTACTGTTCTGTCCTAGTGCTAGCCGAAGATGTTATAGGACAACCATAAAGCTTTCAAACTGCACACATCATATTCGACTCTTTCTTCTCTGTACAGTTGTGAAGTGAGGCGTTGGTGGCTCAGTAGTCAGAGTTACTGCCTAATACAGTAGGACACTCAAGTGACATGTGTTCGAATTCTGTGCCATTTTGGTCATTACACCTGTGCAGTTTGCGCCACTCCATTGCAGGGTGAACACATACTGTGGCCGATTTAGTGCCTACAATTCACCAAACCTACATGTCATTGGACCCGGAGGGAACCCACGCACATGGAGGACTTAGGACACAAACCCTGGTGCCTTCCCTGCGAGGCACCAGCGCTACCACTGTGTCGCCCCCACGTCAGTCAATAAGGCATGCGCACTGCTTTCGGTAAAAAAGAACCAGAAGTATAAATCCTAATGCATTTTAACACCGAATCACTGAGCTCGATGGCCGGACATGCCCGGGTTGTTTGTTCGCTGCCTAACGCTCATGCTGCCCTACAAACTCCGTGTCGCCGGTTCTGGACTGCGGGTCAGACAGCGCACGGCCAGACGGGTGACGATATCCAGAAGCTACTTTCGTTCTGCCCACCTAACTCTCTGCAAATGTCCGATCTGAATCGCCAAACAGGAACTGACAGCGAGCTACTTATGTGTATGACAGGCTATGCAAAAACCTTTAAAAAATGAACAAGTGCCTCATATAATAATGACATACAACCGCGACATTTATAAATGTATTCTGTTCTTACTTTGGCTGTCTAAAAGTACGTATTTCTGTTACGCACACTACTTTCAAAGAAAATTTCAAACTTTTTTTTAGCAAAGAGTTGATTTCTCACCTAACGTACGAGGTAACCGTGCTAACAATGCAGTTTAACTAACCCCGGGCAGAATTCATGTTGCTCTAGGCACATTTGAAAACGTTACTGAGAAGGAAGAGAATGAAAATATACAAATACAAAAGAGACTGCCAACCCACCCGAACTCCAGGTGTATGGATATGGGCGCTGCCATCTTCATCCGATACACAGGAAGCGTCTCCTCAGCAACTTTAATGCGCGTGCTCAAACTGTCCGTTTGGATCTGCGCATACTCACACTGGCCGAATGAAACTTCTTCGCGTCTACGTACAGCACAATGGAACTGCGCATGCTCGTATTGACATGAACCTGCGCGATTACACAAGAAGCAGCCTGCCTCAGGACGCGTGTGACGAACAGTCCGAGATCATTGATGTGAATTGCGGACTCGTTTGCAGATGTTAATAGAAAACGCTTTTTGGTTAGTGACGGAGAGGGATCGATACTTTTCAATGAATCGTATGGTGTGATGTATGCTTTGGTTTGAATTAATACATGCTATAGATACGATAAAACTCTTGCTGTGAATGAATTCTAAAGAATAGCTAAATTGCACCGGTTACGGCTAAATGAATACATGCGTCGCATTCGGTGTGCCTTTGGCTGAACTAACGAGTCAAATCCATTTCTAACCGATTTACCCTTTCATCATTCGTTGACTGTGATCACGGCATATCCTCTGGATAAGAATAAAGTGGATATTAATAATAATAATAATAATAAATTTTATTTATATTGCACTTTATATTAAGTTCCATTTGCCGGCTTTAGGGAATTTTTTTAATACCATGAAAGTGCCCCTTTGGCATGAAAGAAAGCCCAGGAAGCGGGCTTCGTTGGAGCCTCTTGCACTAATAGGCGTCCAGTTATAGGCCTACTGTACGTAGTTCCTTTACTTAACGGGTGACCAGACGTCCCGGACATGTCATCCTTTAGATGCCTAAAATATCGGTCCTGTCGGGATTTCTAAAATTCTTAACATTGTCCAGGATTTCGTATTGTTTGTTACACAGGCCTGGTACTATTACTATTATTCCGGTAGATGCTTTGAACTTCCACATCCTGTAACCTGATGCGGACATTGCTAGAAAACTGACTAACTGACTAAGGTTTGTTCAGAGAAAAGCATGCATGGCAGTCTGACATCTCATAGGAGGTGCATAGCTAAAGTGTAGTGTCATGAAAAGTATCTGCCCCTCCACGATTTCCTCCTTTTTTGCTTGTTTCTAATACCTAATTGTTTCTGATCTCCAAACAAATCACTATATTCCCTTCCAAAATTCTGAAGGGAATTAGTCCAGTGGATCAAGGCAGTTATTTTGAAAATGAGTTCATCAAGAGCATGGGGACATAGTTGGAAACTTGTTCAGGGTAAAGTTTGCACAAACTTGAGGACATTTTTCTTCAGACAGAGCACCACAGACACATGGAATAAGTGACCAAGTAATGCAGTAGACAGTACAGTAGGACTTTAAGAACCTTCAAAGCTACTTGATGTTATTTTGGGGGAATTAAGTGAATAGGACTGGCAAGCTCTCTTGGGCTGAACAGCCTGTTCTCCTCCAGATTGTTCTAATGTTCAAATATATAAAATGACACAACATCCAGCGTCCATGCCCGGCCATAATGTCATCAGGTGTCCACAGCAGGGCTGGAATGGCTGAGGAAGAAAGGCAGCAAGATGCACAAAAAAGAGGGATGTAAAGGCTAGCATATCCAGTGAGCAGAGGTTCGTAAATACATGACGAGTTTGAAACAGACGGACCTATCATTGTACATTACCATGGTGTCCGTTTTAATCAACAGGCTTTTCTCTGTGCTAGTTTAATACAAAAAACAACCCGAAAAAACAAAATATACACTGTTTTAAATGATCATTTGATTTATTAAAGGATTGAAGTTCACCAATATCACCCATGTGAAAAAGTAATTTCCCCCTAGACTTAATAATTGGTTGTGCCACTTTTAGCAGCAACAGCTGCAACCAAATTCTTCCAGTAACAGGTAAGTCTTTGGCATGACTGGCATGATTGTGGAGAAGTTTTTGCCCACTCATCTCTACAGAATTGTTTTACTTCAGCCACAATTGATAGTTTTCGACTATGAGCTGCCCATTTAAGGTTCCACCACAAAATTTCAGTGGGTTCTAGTCAAGACTTTGACTAGGCTCCTGCAAAACCTTCATTTTCTTTTTCTCCAGCCATTCAGAGGTGGACTTGCTCTTGTGCTTCATATCGTTGTTGTGCTACATAACCCAGTTGCGCCCAAGCTTCAGATCATAGACTGATGATTGGACATCCTGTTTCCATTCTTTTTGGTAGAGAGCTGAGTCCATGCTTCCCTCAATGATGGCAAGTTTCCCAGGTCCAGAAGCAGCAAAGAATCCCCACACCATCACACTACCACCACCGCCACCGCCATGTTTATCTGAGGGCATGACGTTCTTATTGGGGAAAGCTGTGCCAGCTATACGGCAGATGTCTTCCAAAAAGTTCAACTTTTGACTCATCAGTCCACAGAGTATTATCCCAAACATTTTGGGGGTAATCAAATTGCTTTTAGGCAAATATTAGACAAGCCTTGGGGTTTGTTTCCTGCCTTGTGCTGGCTGGGATTGGCTCCAGCAGACTCCCGTGACCCTGTAGTTAGGATATAGCGGGTTGGATAATGGACGGATGGATGGATAGACAAGCCTTTATGTTCCTCTTGTTACGCAGGGGTTCTTGCCTTACAACTCTCATATGGGTACCATTTTTGCCCAGTGTCTTTCTAATGGTGGAATCATGAATGCTGAGCTGAGAGAGGCCTGCAGCTCCTTAGATGTTCATCCTGGTTCTCTTCTGATTTCTTGGATGAGTTTTCTACACAGACTTGGAGTCATTTTGCTAGGCTGGCCACTCCTGAGTATATTTACCACTGTTTCACATCTTGGAATTGTTGATGGCTCTCACTCATAGTGTTTCGCTTGAGTCTCAGGGTTTTAGAGATTGCTTTGTATCTCTTTCCTGAGCGATATATTTCTGCAACTTTCTTCCTCATGTCCTCTGGAATTGTTTTGATCGAGGGATGATGTACTGCTTGTTGAGACCTTTTAACCAGCTGCACATTTTTGGAACGGTTCTGTTTAGATTCAATGGGGCTGACAGCAGTCAAGCTTGGGTGTGTGTGGTCTCATTTAATCTGCTAGCATTTAAATTTGGTTCATTGGATGATTGAGTGACTAAGGGGGCAAATACTTTTTCACATATAGGCGTTGGTGAACGTTTTTCTTTCAATAAATCAAATGCCTGTTTAAAAACTGTGTATTGTGTTTACTCAGGTTGTCTTGTGTATTATACTAAACAAGTAATGGCGCACTGCATGATAACGTGCATTGAACACACTTGACTTGAGCATTTGTAGTCTTCATCCTCTTTCTCTGTACGTTTACCATTCATTTGCTCAGAGGTTGATGTGCTTGCTGCTTCCTGAGCAGCTCTTCTTTTCTCCACCCTAGCGGCCCGCTTCTTCTCTTCTTTTGTCGGCATCTTTTCACGTTAAAACTGATTAAGTCAGGGTTTGTGTTGCAATTACTTAGTACGTTTTTTCTTAATTTTTCACTTAAGCTGGCACTTAAGTCTCCAATCTGCCTCAAGAATGATTTAAGATATGAAGAGGTAGGGGAAATAACGGCGAAGGTGGACGAAGCTGGCCACTGCCGAGAGTTGATCTATACTAATAAAAGGCAAAGCCCTCACTGACTGACTGACTCACTGACTCACTCATCACTAATTGTCCAACTTCCCGTGTAGGTAGAAGGCTGAAATTTGGCAGGCTCATTCCTTACAGCTTACTTACAAAAGTTAGGCAGGTTTCATTTCGAAATTCTACGCGTAATGGTCATAACTGGAACCTGTTTTTTGTCCATATACTCTAATGGAGGAGGCGGAGTCACGTATCGCGTCATCACGTATTACGCCTCCTACGTAATCACGTGAAGTAAAAACAAGGAAGAGATTTACAGCACGAGTCAAACGCGGGAACGAAGGTAAATGACGTTAATTGTTGAGTGTCTTTTAATACTGTGTAATTGTTGAGTGTCTTTTAATACTTTGTAAGCATACATATTAACAGATGTGCAATTAAACGTGTGCATTTGCGGGGTGATTTCTCAGGCTTAAAGCTCGAAGTAATCACTCGAGTGAAGGCAGCTTCACAAAAAAAACAGATCCTTAACAAACTGTTATTGGTATATTTTCCCTCAATTTTAAAAGGTTTTCTTTTCTTCTTAATAAAAATTTAAAAGCAGAACTTCGCCGGTGCGAACCGCGGGGATTTGAGCGACTGACGCATACAGACATATTCATGAGTGCAGGTACTTCGGAAAGAAAGCACTGTGTAAACCTAAAGTTTAAATTAAGTTCATAGACCTACAAAAGGTTGCCATTGATTTCAGGCAAGATTGCTTTTCTCCTGTACAACTATACGTTGCATTCTCAAGAGTGTGCTTGCACGGCTTGGTCATATTACAACCGGAGTGCTGAACTGACAACGTGATATACAAACAGAACAATCGTAAAAACAGGATTAAATAAAAAGGCTGCTTCCATTGGCAAAGCAACGAAAAAGGAAGACCTTATATGCCGTTCGTTTATAAAACAGCGGAGAGGCTGTGTGAAGTCAGCTTCACAAAAAAACAGATCCTTAACAAATTGTTATTGGTATATTTTCACTCAATTTAAAAAGGTTTTCTTCTTAATAAAAATTTAAAAGCAGTACTTCGCCGCTGCAAAGCACGGGGATGTATATATATATAGATAGATAGATAGAGATATATATATAGAGATATGTGTATGTATGAAGATATGTATATATGTGTATATATATGTAGATATGTAAATATGTATATGTATATATGTCTGTATGTGTGTGTGTATATATATATATATATATATATATATGTGTGTGTATGTATGTATGTGTGTATATGTATGTGTATATATATGTTGATATATGTATATATATGTGGATGTGTATATGTATATATATATGTAGATATGTGTATATGTAGATATGTATATATAAGTATATATGTTTATGTATATATATGTTTACATAACCTCTTTAACACACTACTTCTCTGCTGCGAAGCGCGGGTATTTTGCTAGTTCTACAATAAAATAAAATAAAAAGAGGAATAACCTTAGAGGTCAATCATCACCCCGAAAGCGAATAGTAGATGTCACGCAGTATATGTGTACCAAATTTCAGGTCGATAGGTCAAACGATTTGCGAGCTACAGGTGATTTAAAATCCTGGACAGACAAATGAACAGACACAGTAGCGTATTATATAAGAAGATTTGTTTGGAGATCACAAACAATTAAGTGTTATAAATCAGCGGAAACAGAGAAAACCAGGATGGGGACACATACTTTTTCACAGCACCGTACCAAAGATGCATTAAAGAAAGTGTCAGTTTAAAGATGAGTCGAAAAAGAAATACGCTTGAGCTCTACGCCACGAATAACAATGCTGAAAGTACTCTGTAGAGCTGCCCCATACTGTAAGTGTCAGCAGCAAAGAAATTCACAAGCAGCTTCTCTGATGTCCACTCAACAAAGCCTGAAAGTGAAAAGAGCACCTCAAGGGGCTGACTTGGGAGACCCCAGAAAACAGAGGAGGACACAGACAGGTCCATGGAGTGCGGAACGCGAAGCCCAACTGGATGTCCTGCTGTTTTCATGGGCAGAAGAAATGATAAACCTTTAAATTCTTTCACTGGATCTCAAAATGTTTCATTTAAAACAGATTACTTTTACAACTGATTAGGATTTCTCCAAAATTATGATGCATTTAATGGACTTATTTCATCAGGTGCTACAACTTTTATTGCGTTTAAATGGGAAAAACAAAATGAAGATAAAAATAGGGCTATGCTTATTTATTTATTTATTTTACCATTATGGAAAGAATATTGTGATATTGCAAGTGTTTATAAAATTTACTAAAGGTACAATTTATTTTTTGTTTTGTTAGAAAAAGTAATAAAGACTTGTTTCTTTGTAGGAGTGTGTCGAGTGTCGGTTGCCATCCTCTGCCACTGTTACGGGCAGATCCTCCTGAGCTCTGTCAGGTTAAATGGAGACCATCAATGGACGACTATTTTGAGGTCCCTCCAGAGATGTTCAGTATGGTTCAAATCCGGGCTTTGGCCAGGACACTCAAGGACATTCCTAGATTTGTCCCCAAACCACTCCTGTGTTGTTTTTACTTTGTGGTTAGGAGGATTGTCCTGCTGTAAAGTAAATCTTCAGTCCAGGGTGGGTTTTTATGAAGGATATCTCTGGATATTCAGCTTTTCCTCAGCCCCACAGGATGGAGCTCTGCCACCATTGGAATTGTATTATGTAGGTGATTAGCGGTGCCTCGTTTCCTGCAGACGTGATGTTTAGAATTGAGGCCAAACAGTTTTATCTTGGGTAACCATGAGACCAGAGAATCTTGTGTCTTTTTGCAAACTCCAAGTTTCATCTGGTCACTGTGGCCCTTACCTGACCAGCACACCGAGATTCTGAAAGGATCGGGGGAGAGAATAAACACGGGACATTATCTCCCCCGGAACGCTAGATGGCAGCCCCCCTGGGTTGCAATGGTGCCTTGCATTCCCACAATGCTTCATGGCAGTTGGAGTTTTGTACAGCCCTTTTGGATTCTTTGGGTGTTGCAGAGGCCTACAATGCTGGCTTCCATCTCAGCCAGAAGTGCTTCTGGATCCAGTACTTGCAGGTGTAGCATAAAAGAAGCCCGCTGCCAGAGTCGGGAGGAAGAGGACAAAGCTGACCAGAGGAGGAGTGGAGGCAGAAGAACAGAGAAGAAAACGTGCTATGTGCTGAATCATTGACTGTACTGTGTAGCTGAGCAGTGAAAGGGAAGCGTTTCCCATGCCTAAAATAAATGTGTGTTGTGCTGGACTTGTGCTAACATCTGTCTGTGTCAGGGAGCTAGAGGGCCCTTGGTGGTCATACCACTCTGCCAATAGGCCCTGATTGCTGGAGTGTTGCACGGGTGGTTGTCCTTCTGGAGGTGTCTTCCATCTCCACACAGTAGCTTAGGTAGAGTGAGCATCGGGGTCTTAGTCAGTTCTTTTCCCATGGCCCTTTCCACCCCGATTTCTCAGTTTGGCTGGGCAGTCAGCTCTAGGAAGAGTCATGGTTGTTCCAGACGTCTTCCATTTAAGAATTGTAAAGGCAGTGCTGGAGACATTTTAAGTAGCTTTCTTCGGATCTGTGCCTCAACCCAATCCGGTCTCTAGTTTGACCTCCTGGCCTGGTTTTTGCCCGGATACATGTTGTCCACTGTTGGGCCTTCTGCTGACAGGTGTGTGTGTCTTTCATAATAATAATAATAATTCATTACATTTATATAGCGCTTCAGCCCAAACTGCTGAATTTACCTCGGGTGGACTCCCACCAGGGTGCTGAATGGGATGCCCCTGAGCCCAATTTCAAGTGTCATAGCAAAGGTTCTGAATACTTTGGTCAATGTCACATTTCAGCTTTTTATTTTTAATAAATCTGAAAAAAAAAAAACCCCTAAAATCTGTTTTTGCTTTGTCATTCTGGTGTATTCAGATTGACTTAAACAATTTTAGCATAAAGCTGCAACACAACAAAATGTACAACAAGTGTAGGGGTCTGAATACTCTTTGAAGGCTCTGAAAATCCATAATTAAACAGGCAATACAGAATACAGAAAATGAACTGATAGACGGAAGGACAGAACTGAATTTGTCCCGGGTGGATAGATGATTGCCAAGGTCCATGTCAAGTTTCATTTATCGGCTCCTCATGCCCAACTTACTTATTCACATTCTAAATTTAAATGATTCAATCTAGTACTGCAGCTAATGATCACTACAGTATGGAATCAGGCTGTGATTAACTAAACATTGAATCCATTAATCTATGGAAATAGCTGTCTGTTTTTCAAAAAGCACAAGTTTAACAGGCCAGTCTGTAGTTTGTGCGACTTCTTTTGAAATGGCCTGGTGATTGATGCGGCTGCTGTTCTGTTTTCTTGACACCGGGGTGATTGTTCTGCTTTTGAAGCAGGTTAATTGGCATTAATTAAACTACACTCGGCTTAGCCAAGCTGGGTTTACATTTATCATCAGCCACACTGCAGTTATCAGTTGTTGTAGCTGCTGTAGGTTGAACTGTTTATGTCGGCTAAGTCACCATATGTGACTATTGAAATGGCGTAGTTAGGAGCGGGTGGTCTGCCCCGGGCACCACATTTTTGGGGGTGGCATTATTGGCCAAAAGGCTCATTACAACTCGTGTGTAAGCAGCAGGGTTCGGAAAAATATCACTCATGAATGAAAAAAGTTAAATTCTCCGATTTTTATCCACAAATGCTTCAAAAATAATTTTCAGACTGTCCTTCTGTGACGGCATCAGACACAGCAGTTGAAATTTATGAGGCAACAACAAAAATAAACAAACATTACACCGATAATAATTTCTAGGAAGATAAACAACTAATTTATAATTTTGTTTCGTTATCAATCCGAATGCACTCTTGTTCTGCGCAGAAAACATCCGCACCTATCACTTGTACACTACACTGGTTCTGGTTTTCTCAGCGTAATTATATTAAACTAATAATTAGCACACGGCTTATCAGTGCGTCTATACTATATTCTTGTCTAGTTGATGCTTATAAATAATTATATGTGAAAAATTATTGCTGTTCCTCTATATATGAATAAATCTATGCAAAATGTATCTTCATTTTTCTCTATACAGTACATCGTTTTAAATAGGTTTACGTATTCAGGTAAGTTGGAGGGTGGCACATTGAAGCCCTGAGCGGCACGAACTCGAGCACGGACTCTTTACCGTCTGTGTAAGAAGAGCAGAAGAAGACCCCACACTGATCATCTGAGACAGAAAAGGAATCCAAGGTCTTGAAACCTAAAAGGTCCAGTTAGACAGGCACCAGTACAGTCCACAAAGAAGACAAAAGATGCAGTTGGCACCTCTTAATTCTTTAGTTATGGACTAGGGGGCTTCGCCCCCTGCTCGCTTCGCTTGCCAACCCCCCGTGCCTGCTTTGCTTCCGCAGTTTCAGATGCGCGTTGTATTTGTCCATGCTGGCGCGTTTTTGTAGCTCTGTTAGTCGAGCTGTTTGGTTCTGGAGCCGAGACAGTTTTGCTTCTGCGGTTTTAGACGAGCGTAGTAGGCGCCCACGTTTATTTTCTTTATCCATGCGGGCTCGTGATTGTAGCTCCGTTAGTTGAGCTGGTTTGTACAATCCCAAGCAGCACATTATTCCTAACTTCACTCCGCAGTAGTGCCACTCACAATATGGCGGTGACGCCTGAGCCTTCACTCCGCAGTAATGCCACTCACAATATGGCGGTGACGCCTGCACCGTCCATACTATGTCGGGTTTCACTATGCTGTGTAGGCGCCTTTGCCTTTCGTACTTTCCCGCGCCTTCCGTTCTATCTTTGTGGACCTGTGGGGCCTCCGTAGCCTCTTCCGTTTGAATCTGGGCTGCAGCACAGAATCCTCTTTTTTGTGTGTCCGTGGTGGTAGTTGTTAGCTATGGGCACGTTGTTGCTTCATTTCTCATTCACGTCAAGAGCTCTTTCGTTTTTGAGCGGTGACTCCTTCATGCGCGGTGGATCACACTTTGCTGGCGGTTTATGAGACGCGCGCTGTCGGCGCCTGTGCAGTACGTCTCCTGCATCCATCGCCGTGTACCTGGGTCCATGCCATCCGGTTTACTATTCTCAGTTAGTAATATGGATTATCTAATCATTTAATGATTTCATCCTACAGAGAGGAGGTCCAGTACCTGGCAACAAGGTGAGTGACAACAACCTCACCCTCAACACCATAAAAAGATGTAGTCCCTGAAGTGCTACCAAACCGTCTTTTCTACATAAGGTAAGTTGCTTTTATTTTTCACTTTTATAGACATGAACATAATAACCTTGTAGCAGGTAAGTGACGAGTAGCAGGAGAAGTGAGCTGCCGTTACTGAGGTTTGCACAAGACACTATGTAGCTGCAGAGAGGAGCAGGAATGCGGAGAATAGGAGACGATTACCCACAATCCCGCAGCGAGAGAGAGAGAGAGAAGAACCATCAGCTCAGTTGTGATCACATGACGCTCAGCAGACAAAGCATATACATACTACTCGTACTGCAAGACCTCGCTCGTTTATCAAGTCAAAATATATTAAAAATTTTTGCTCGTCTTGCAAAACGCTCGTAAACCAAGTTACTCACAAACCGAGGTTCCACTGTATAGCAAATAAAAAACACAAAACAAACAGAAAAGTTAAAAAATATATGAATTGCTACAAGCATCTGTGGAATGAGATGGAATGAACTATCCACAGCAGAAAGCCACCTGCAGCTAATTTGCATCAGCTATGAACAGGAGCCCCCATCCCCGCGCCACACTGCTGGAGTGCAAATGGAGTGTCAAATCACTAATAGGCAGACATATCCAGTAATGCAGCCTCTCAGGGTTGGTTAATAATAATAATTCTTTACATTTATATTGTGCTTTTATCACTACTCAAAGCGCTCTCCACATGGGAGGACACAGGAAGCGAACCCACAGTCTCCTTACTGTAAAGCAGCAGCACTACCACTGCGCCACCTATGAGGAGGTTTTTCTGTGTTCTGCTGTACGTGTTCCTGTCAGTTTCTAAAGCCATGCCATGTTGAACGAACTGCATGAGTGTGCCCTCCAGGGTGGGTTGCTGTCTTCTATTTGTCTGTCACGTCAACTCAAAAAAGAAAAAGCAAGTTCATAAAACAGATGGTTGAACTATTTGAAGCTCCAATCCTTCATTGCTATTTTTTTTCTCTTTTCCAATTCTCCATTGCCCCCCGGTTTTCTGTTTCCTCTTTTTATTATATATTTTTTTTCCTCCATGGACCCCCCAACCCCACCCCAGTGCAGCATGTTTTTTTCTGAATGCTGCTTGAATTGCAAATCTCACGCCGTCTGCTAGAACACCACGGCACAGCCCTTTCCAGGCAGCCATTCATGTGGTAATAGAGGTGTCAAGACAAGATCGGTGAGTGGCTGACCTCAGACCTCCAGCCGGGAAAAACTCAATGAAAATAAAGGATTAGCCTGGGCCCCTGATGCCCTCGACTGTGGAAAGGCACACAGGAAGCCCCCACCTTTACCGCCACTCCCTTTCGTAATACTGAGGAACAGAAAACGTTTTATATAAATATAACATCAGGGTGCAGTGTGCGATACAGAGAAGCCAGATGAAATGGGGTCCCACAACATACATTCTGTGCGATTAGTTCTTAGAAAATATTCTGATATGTATGGCTGCCTCATGTCTGCTAAAGACAGTGTTTCCATCAATGCGGAGTCTGTGTGTTTTACCCACACGACAAAGACGTGTGTGTGTGTGTAACATTAATTGAAGACTCTAAACTGACTCCATATGAAAACGTATAGGTGCCCCATCCAGAGATGGCTCCTGTATGGAACCAGTTGCTACCAAGATAAGCTCTGGTCACCATGACACTGGAATGATTTAAGCAGGTTAGAAAAGGAATGGATGGATGGAGGTCTAATAAACCGTAAACAAAGAAATCTCCAGAATCTTAGCACAGTACATCGAGTCGTATTAAAGACTCAGCTGTCGTGTTTGTCTTTTTCCAGAACATATTAGCTGAGAACAAAAGGTGCATTGCAATCCATTTTCAGAAGATGTTTGCTATTTTCAATTTACAGTTTTGAAATGAAAAGTCATTTTAGTTTGATAGTTCCATAGCTCATGGCTTCTTGGATTTCCTTTTCACGTGATATTTATTTGACACCAATTACTCTGTGAGTTAGCACGATGGTTCAGCAGTTACCATGGCCTGACTTCTACTGGACCCACAATTTAGTTCCCTGCTGGTGTGCTTTCTGTTTGCTTTTATCTCCATTGATTTTCATCCTAAAGAGAGGTTAGAATAACAATCAAATTTAAATTAATGTACTATGAATAAATGAGGGTGCGTTCACGAAGGTTCTCTAGCTTTCCTTCTAGAGTTGGATCCCACTTTACCCAAATAGGCAGAAATTCTGAAAATGAGTGTGGGTATGTATGTGACTACATGATGGACTGGCATGCGGTGATCCTGTATTAGAAAATACATGGAGACGTATCAATCTGTGTGCCTCTGTGACAGAATTGTGTTGCACTTGAGGTTGAACTGTACCTTGTGCCAGATGTCACGTAGTGTGTTACGATTTACACGTTTTTTTTATTTTTTGGGCTTTTCCTGAGGTGTTTTCTATATATATCTACTCTATCCTCTTTAATAAAATCCCTGTGTGCGTCCATGTGTCCGTGTGTGTGTGTGTCTTCTGGTGAAGTGCGTATGCGCGGGGAACGGTGCGACGCTTTCAAAGCAGATGCTTCAAAGGCCGCCTGACGCGTCACACAAGACAGAGAGGGCGGGACCTATAAAATATCGCGCGGCAGATCCAATCAGATTTCGGTAAATGAGGCAAGACCTAAAACATAAAACACTAAAAATCCAATTGGGTACTGAGACGTGGAGACCAGCTTCCCCATTGTTGTGCAAGTGTTCACTCTGAGGATGTCAGATTTGCGATTAAGAAGCTTGGCCGGGTAAAGTGTAAAGTGTCAGTCATTGAAGAGGTTTTCCTAAATATATGAATTTTCATGATATTACAATACGATGACTTTTAAAAGTAGATTTATTTTCGCGCACATTACATCAGTTGCTGGGGAGAATCTGCTGATTGCCCACCGTTGTGACAGAAAATTAAATGCATATTACGGACAGCAAAGCCAGTATTACTGTCAGAAAAAATTACAGGCATTTTACGGGAAAAATTTAAAGAGGTAAAAGGTCCCTTGCCATTTAATATAGACTGTTCCTACTAATGTTTATGGACTACTGTTCTAGCGCCCGTTATTGTGACGGGCTTAATGTCTAGTATATATATAAAATCCTAAGCCTAAAAGTGCAACGATTTTATGTGATTTTTTTTGTCACACTTTAAATTGGGCTTATTTTAAAGCCTACATATATATGTTTGGTATCATTCTTTTCAGAACTTATTGAAGTTTATTGTGATGTTGTTAGATTTTCAGATTCTTATTCTGTTTTTAAATTATAAACTAAAAAATATCAAGAACTCATGTCCCGCAAGGCGAGACTTTATGCCAAGAGATTTAACCACGCCTGGGGCCGGAGTAGGACAGCTGCTGTACAGGCTTTTAAATGTTCAAAGCGCCACACGAGATGCAGATCACACGGCACAACAGCAGCAAGCCAGCAGCTGATCAAGCAAAGAGGAGGTATCACCGTTTAAGAGGGGGTTTCGGAGGAGCAACTGCATCTCCTTGGGGTGCATTCAGCCCCCTTCTTCACAACACGAGTGGCAGAGACGCAAAGTGGCTGGCACGTAGCGCAGGCCGGGGGGTTGGAACCCCCTAGTGTGTGTATTTTATATATATATTTTTTTATAAATTGTCACAAACGTGCGCATGGGAAGCAGCTAAAGGGCTTGAGTAAGGGCAATGCCGAATCAGACCGGGATGTGGCGAATGCACGGATTCTTTTTCTTGCTTTCCTGCAGACCATTCATGGGAGATTCCACCTGGCCCTGTCGACTTCACTTCTGGCCTGAGCCTATGGAGAAAGGCCTTGCCAGCTCATAGCCCCTTTGATGTCACGTCCAGGCTCAAGCCTATGACTGAAGACCCTTACGATTCCGGCCCCTTTGACATTACTTCCTGTCCTGACCTTTAAAAGCCTCCACCTTTCCCCTATTCCCACAGTTCTTTTTTTGGACTCTGTTTTGTGTACATCAGTGCTATCATTTATTTGAAACTTTGCAGCCAGGAAACTGCTGAAGGATGAATTTGTGTCGTTTTTGTGACAATATAAACATCTAGGTGTGGAAGTGTGTGTGTCTGTTTGTCTGGCCCGGAAGTGCGAGGCTACAGCATGAAGCTCAAAGAGCAGGCAAGGTGGCCAAAAGTTAATGAGTCGGAGACAAACTCGCTTAGCCGCTCATAGTCAAGGAGGGCAAGCACGTCTGCAAAATGAAATCGCAGACTCTGCATTTCTATTTTTTTTTTCTGATGATGGCAATGGTTTCTAGGCGCCCAGGGTTTTACAGCACAGGCTTACACCACTAGTATATATACATAGAGTTAGGTTTTTTTTAAGCCAAGGATATGCATTTGCTGTAGTTTGCACCCAGAAAGTACAGTAATCCCTCGCTATATCGCGCTTCGCCTTTCGCGGCTTCACTCCATCGCGGATTTTATATGTAAGCATATTTAAATATACAGTATATCACAGATTTTTTGCTGGTTCGCGGATTTCTGCGGACAATGGGTCTTTTAATTTCTGGTACATGCTTCCTCAATTGGTTTGCCCAGTTGATTTCATACAAGGGACGCTATTGGCAGATGGCTGAGAGGCTACCCAGCTTACTTTTCTCTCTCTCTTGCGCTGACTTTCTCTGATCCTGACGTAGGGGGATTGAGCAGGGGGGCTGTTCGCACACCAAGACGATACGGACGCTCGTCTAAAAATGCTGAAAGATTATCTTCACGTTGCTATCTTTTGTGCAGCTGCTTCCTGAAGCGACATGCTGCACGGTGCTTCACATACTTAAAAGCTCAAAGGGCACGTATTGATTTTTCACTGTTTTGTTTTTCTCTCTCTCTCCCTGCTCCTGACGGAGGGGGTGTGAGCTGCCGCCTTCAACAGCTTTGCTTTTAAGTATGCGAAGCACCGCGGCACAAACAGCCCTATTGATTTGTTTGCTTTCCTGTGTCTTTATGACAGTCTCTGCTCCTGACGCGCACTCCTTTGAACAGGAAGATATGTTTGCATTCTTTTAATTGTGAGACAGAACTGTCATCTCTGTCTTGTCATGGAGCACAGTTTAAACTTTTGAAAAAGAGACAAATGTTTGTTTGCAGTGTTTGAATAACGTTCCTGTCTCTCTACAACCTCCCGTGTTTCTGCGCAAATCTGTGACCCAAGCATGACAATATAAAAATAACTATATAAACATATGGTTTCTACTTTGCAGATTTTCTTATTTCGCGGGTGACTCTGGAACGCAACCCCCGCGATGGAGGAGGGATTACTGTACTGTGAAAATGTAGAATTTGTCTACCATCTTTTCTGTGACGCTATTTTGTTTTTTGTGGGTACCGTCATTTTGTGGAGCAGCTATGGCCGCGTTGCATGATAATCAAAGCAGTAGTGCACTGCTGGTGACATCATGGGGACATGCAAGTAAAGGTCATGATGGACACTTCCTGTTCATTGGAGTTTGTGTAGATTAGCATATGTCTATTCTATTAGTGTTCCTGGTAAAATGACCTCTGCTGTACATTTTTTCCCACAATGAATTTGGGGTTTCCTTTTTAGCTTGACAACAGTGTACATTTAGCAGCCCGGTTACAAATCTTGCTTGTCTTTTGGCTTGCATCCCTTCTTATGGTCCCCTACCCAAAAAAATCTGTCAATGCTTCCTTGGCAGGATATGGTTGCTCAGAACATCGTCGGATGTGAAAAGCCATTTGGTTTATTAGTACTGCCAAGCGTCTTGGATTCTTTGCTCACATACCTTGTCTTTCCCAGGTGGCTTGGTGTCAAGAAAGCAGTGCTGCGGCTCATATCTGTTGGACTCTAATTCATTTTTCCATCAGGTTTGTCCTCATCAAGACATGGGCTGGGTGGCCATGTAAGTTTTGTCCTGGTATTTTGATTACCTTCCCTTGATCCATGCTCTTACAAAATTTGGCAACTAGTCCAAAATTAGTGAGCTGTGGGTTTGAATGTGACCTGCTGATGGTCCTGCTGTGGAACATCTTCAGCTTAGACAAGTCCCAGTTACCAGTGACTCTGGATTTGGAAAAAAGGAGATTTGGAAAATGGATGGAGGGATTACTTGTCAGAAATAAAAACAAACAAAACACAAGGCTGGCAGGGACAACTATAAGATCATAAAACAAATCAGGATGAGAGTGGCACTGTGGTGGGTGCTGCTGCTTCACAGGTCCAGCTTCTTGGTCACTGTGTGTGTGTGTGTGTGTGTGGAGTTTGCGTGTTCTCCTTATATCAACAAGGGCTTTACTTCCACATCCCCTCAGACATGCAGGTTAGGTTAACTCATGACTCCATATTGGCCCTGTGAAAATGGCTCTGGCAGGGGCGGACTGGCCAATAGGGCTTTTGGGCAATGCCTGGTGGACCGCGGACTCTGGTCTGGTCATGGGCCAGCCATTTCATGAAATAAATTTTATGTACTGGTTACTGTTTGACATTAAAATACATTTTCTAAACTACTAAACATTATCTGTCTGGTAATGCGATTTATATAGTCCTATATAATATACCATATTACGTCATCAAGTTGTTTTAGTGTTAGTAGACAATATAGCAGCGAAAAATTTGGTCAAAACTGCCTTTTGCCGACTACCGCTACATTTCGGTTAGCATATACATTATTGCAATTTATTTTATTTCATATCTAGTATTTAAATTCTTCGGTACCAATAATTAGTTTAGATTATGTGTTATGCATTTTATTTTTCTCTGGTTGTCGGCATGAGCAATAATTAGTGGTTTTCAGCTGCGATTATTAGCATGATGAAATAAAGTTATAAAGCACAGGATAGGAATTTTTCAGATTAGGACGGAACATTTATAGTTTATCGTTACATTAATGGAACATTTTAGTCATGCGAGGTTTTCATTATAACTTCGGTTATAATGTATTCCATTGTAAATGAGCAGCTACTAGCCTACTAGGGTACTGGCACTTGGACATGACATTGACATTTGACATGTACTCTAATAACGTGTAAGCTGTGTTACTACATTTTTAGTTTACATTAAATTTTATTTCTAAGCATGTTGTCAAATTTTAAGTTGTGTCTTAACAACAGTGTACAGATTAAGTTTGCCAGCAGTTTAGATAGAGTTCATATCACAAGCTCATAGCAAGTAGCGAGCCGCATACTCATCACAAATTTTAAGAAAATTACAATGAATAATTGGCTGAGCGGGTCGACCTCGTCACGTCACTCGTTGAAGGATGCCCGGGCCGGTTTTGAGACCCACTCCGCTCCTGGGCATTGGCACCCCATCTAGTACTGCTTCCTCTGTGCTACCAGGATAGGCTTGGAGTTCCTGAAACCTGAAGAGGATGAAATGTTAATTTACATTTACTTATGGCTACAATTAAGCGAGCACGGACCGACAAGAACTCAAAAGACCATCCAGCTGTTAGTTTTCTGAAATATACATCTCAGGCGGAGTGGGAGAGACCCAGCCACTTTAATAAAGTATAAATCAATCCTGTACTTATAAAATAATGTGAGGTGCCCAAAGACACTTGGAGGCTTTTTCATTTTGTACGAGTACCCACTGTTAACATTTGCAGTTACTGCACTTTGTCGTTTCAAGTTTGAAATTCTAATTAAAACGCAGGGAGACCTGAAACAAAGCACGTCTCTCCACTATACTCTTGTTCCACTAAAGACCATATCCCTCTCCCGGAGAATGACTGAAAAGTGAAAAGCCTGAAAAATTGTTTGCAACCGACTTGAGGATTAAAGGAAATAAAAAGCCTTAAGGCACCAAAAACATGTCAGGCAGTCAATTCACATTTGCTAAGCACCCCGGTAAATGCAACCCAGGCCTATTATTAGGGGGCGCATGCTTTTCAATTGACATTGAGCAATCTTATCAACACCACTCGCCCTTTTTAATAAACCTTGTCACTCATGTTATCTACAAAAAGCATGAAAATTACATCAAAATGACTTAAGCAGGACTCTTCTTTTTTATGTAAAGTTAAGTGTTTCTCCATAGTTTGGTATTTTGCAGTTCTTATGACCACATGGTATTTGTAGATTCAATATTAAAAAAAAATATACCTGGAGGACAATGGTTTCACATTAACGGAAGAATAAAAGTAAAATACTTTAGCTGGGGAACTATTGTGGCCCCTAGTTGCACACTTAGTTGATCACAAAAACAACAACTTAGGACAACAAAGTACTTATGAAGTAACAAAACACAAAAACAGGACAAACCGCTGCCCTCACGCTGCCCAACCTGCCAACATTCTATCCCAACTCACTCCATGGCAGCAGTAAAGGTTAACAGGCAGTTTACTAATAAGGGGATATCTACCACACTGCAGCCTCACCTTAGAAATAAATGGCAGTGCCAGGGAAAGCAGCAGCATTAATGTTGATAATTGGTGATCCCCATTTTATAATGTTTTCTTCTCTTGGAGTTCTCTGCTCAGCAGATCGACAGAGCATCAAGTTGCCAACTTCTTTGACACCTAGCAGACCTAAGTGGAACCCCTTGACCATCCATGTCTGAATGTTTCTGAGAAAGCTAGTCTCCTCCAATAAGCTCTAGAATTAAGGACCCTCTATTATAGTACCAGTAATCCTCCCATTGGCACTTTTGTCCAATCAGGAATCACATACGTGTGAGCAGGGGTGGGGTTGTCAGCTTGTGTACAGATTGCAATACCACTCCCGGTCATCGGAGGGCGCACTCACTCACATCTTCTCCTCTTTTATCCTGCCTGCTTCCTCCGGAAACCTCCGCCCTTCCGAGAAAGAACCAAGATAAGCGCCACGACTTTACCTAGCCCACAGTCTTGTTATGGACTTGTGTTTGGGAAGACACTTCTGAAATTTTCTGCTTTGCAATTGCAGTGTGTATCTTTCTCATACAGGGATCACGGACCGGTGCTCCAACTCTTCTTTGGTGCGTTGCCTTGTCATTTTACACAGGCTGTTATTATCTTGACTACTGTACTCTTAATATCTCCGCATTGCTGTGGAGTAATCGTGATTAAAACTGTGTTATAACAGTTCAGTTTTCTAGAGGAAATGACAGTCGCCAATCAGCAGTGAGTGTGAGGTCTGGCTAAAACATCACAAATCTGTCATCTGTGCCTCACCCTGGCTTCATTTTTTGGTATCTCCCCGGGGTTTCCTTTTATTTGTCAAGTATTTGCAGTTAAGGTCCGAGCCATGCTATTATTTGGGGTGTCTGGAAGGCAGGCCTTAGAGGAATATTCCACCCCAAAATTCTAGTTTGTTATGTTAATGACCACATGTGTTTTGTAGTGATGAGTGAGAAGAATTTTTTTTAAAGTCATGCTTTCATTTAGAACAAAGATAAAAAAAGTTTATGATATAATAAAGACTGGTGATCAAACCTGTACAACAGCAAACAATATTAAAAATAAAAAAATCATGGAAATGTCCAGTTGTTTATTCACAACATGCAAAACATTGAATTGTTGCTATTTTTGTGTTCATAATGATTAGTTATGAACGCTTTGAAATCACTTCCATTTTCTTTTGTCCGATGCTCAAGAAAACCTCTACATATGACATATACGTAAGTCCTGATGCCTGGTAATGCAAGACTTTGAGCTTTTTGGGGTTCTCAATATTTTTAGCCCTCCTAAGCTGAAGACCCCCTCTTTTTAGGCTATTTTTGCACCACATTATGGGCAAGAAATCATACCCTTATGATAAAGAGTACATTTACTTATTTGGCTGATGCCTTTATCCAAGGCGACTTACAGTGCATCCAGAAAGTATTCACAGCGCATCACTTTTTCCACATTTTGTTATGTTACAGCTTTATTCCAAAATGGATTCAATTCATTTTTTTCCTCAGAATTCTACACACAACACCCCATAATGACAACGTGAAAAAAGTTTACTTGAGGTTTTTGCAAATTTACTAAAAAAAAAAAAAATTGAAAAAGCACATGTACATAAGTATTCACAGCCTTTGCCATGAAGCTCAAAATTGAGCTCAGGTGCATCCTGTTTCCCCTGATCATCCTTGAGATGTTTCTGCAGCTTAATTGGAGTCCACTTGTGATAAATTCAGTTGACTGGACATGATTTGGAAAGGCACACACCTGTCTATATAAGGTCCCACAGTTGACAGTTCATGTCAGAGCACAAACCAAGCATGAAGTCAAAGGAATTGTCTGTAGACCTCTGAGACAGGATTGTCTCGAGGCACAAATCTGGGGAAGATTACAGAAAAATTTCTGCTGCTTTGAATGTCCCAATGAGCACAGTGGCCTCCATCATCCTTAAGTGGATGAAGTTCAAAACCACCAGGACTCTTCCTAGAGCTGGCCGGCCATCTAAACTGAGCGATTGGGGGAGAAGGGCCTTAGTCAGGGAGGTGACCAAGAACCCTATGGTCACTCTGTCAGAGCTCCAGAGGTCCTCCTCTGTGGTGAGAGGAGAACCTTCCAGTAAGGACAACCATATCTGCAGCAATCCACCAATCATGCCTGTACGGTAGAGTGGCCAGACGGAAGCCACTGCTTAGTAAAAGGCACATGGCAGCCCGCCTGGAGTTTGCCAAAAGGCACCTGAAGGACTCTCAGACCATAAGAAAGAAAATTCTTTGGTCTGATGAGACAAAGATTGAACTCTTTGGTATGAATGCCAGGTGTCACGTTTGGAGGAAATCTGGCACCATCCCTACAGTGAAGCATGGTGGTGGCAGCATCATGCTGTGGGGATGTTTTTCAGCGGCAGGAACTGGGAGACTAGTCAGGATAAAGGGAAAGATGACTGCAGCAATGTACAGAGACATCCTGGATGAAAACCTGCTCCAGAGCGCTCTTGACCTCAAACTGGGGCGACGGTTCATCTTTCAGCAGGACAACGACCCTAAGCACACAGCCAAGATATCAAAGGAGTGGCTTCAGGACAACTCTGAATGTCCTTGAGTGGCCCACCCAGAGCCCAGACTTGAATCCGATTGAACATCTCTGGAGAGATCTTAAAATGGCTGTGCACCGACGCTTCCCACCCAACCTGATGGAGCTTGAGAGGTGCTGCAAAGAGGAATGGGCGAAACTGGCCAAGGATAGGTGTGCCAAGCTTGTGGCATCATACTCAACAAGACTTGAGGCTGTAATTGCTGCCAAAGGTGCATCGACAAAGTATTGAGCAAAGGCTGTGAATACTTATGTACATGTGATCTGTTTTTTTAATTTTAATAAATTTACAAAAACCTAAAGTAAACTTTTTTCACGTTGTCATTATGGGGTGTTGTATGTAGAATTCTGAGGAAAAAAATGAATTTAATCCATTTTGGAATAAGGCTGTAACATAACAAAATATGGAAAAAGTGATGCGCTGTGAATACCTTCTGGATGCACTGTATAACATTTATGATACAATTTGTTACATTTCTTTTGGTTTTCTAGTTGGAACACAGGCAGGTCAAGTTACTTGCTCAGGGTCACACATGGTGGCAGTAGTGGGATTTGACTTCACAACCTTAGGGTCTGAAGTCCAAAGCCTTAACCACAACTGTCTGTGGTGTAGAAATCAATAGCTGTCTTCAGCAAAAATCAATCAGAAGGACTTGAAGTTGTTCATGCCACATCAAAAGACCCCAGGTGCTCATCCCCTAATGGGATACGGAAAAAAATAAAATCTGGTCCTTTCTACAAAACTTCGAAAAAATGGGGATTGGTACCAGAAGCGTATGTTTTTTTCATTTTATTTCTAATTTTTGAGGTTGCTGGTCACGAATATGATTGTATTTGTGATATTTGATTCTTTATTGGTGGTCCAAGGCCTCTAAGAGCCACTCCCAGAAGGTTGTTAATGACAAATGTCAAACATATTGACATGGAGTATCACTTTTAGAAAATTTCAAGGTCAGCGATTATGAATGTGATATCATATTTGACTTTTGATTCTTTACTAGGAATCTAGCCCTCTATGGCCTCTACTAGAGGGTTAAAAATGACAAATTTCTTTAAACAATTAAATTGAAGCACACATTTTATAAAGGTAAATTATTACATTTCTTATGAACACCAGGAATTAGGGCAGCTTACGCAATTTCAGTAAACACATCCAGAAAAATCAACGCACATCACAAATAGGAAATGCAAATCACAGAGGCTGGTGTTTTGAATTGAAGAGAGGACTCTTGACCAATGAATGAGGGGGAGAGGTGGGTATATTATTTAATGATGTTTCTGCAGATATGCAGGTGTTTTGTATGTTGAGAGCAAATGACTGAACATTTACATGATTTTTCATTTCGTTTGCTATTGTACAGCATTGGTTACCACTGGCTTGTAATATAGCATAGTTTTTTTTTTTCTCAAATTTGTTCTCCATGAAAACGTGAGATTAAAAATTCTTCTTGGTTATCAGAACAAAACACAAGGGATGAATAACATATGCCTTTTAGAAGTGGCTTCCAGACACCTCGAACAATACAATCACTATAAAACAACAAACACCATGTTTGGGTGGAGTGTGGCTTTAAACATCATGTTTCAGGCTTTTGTTTATTTTATTTTTTGTGGTGTTGTCTTTATATATAATACGTTACCGTGGCTGTTCATTTGTCGGTCCAGGATTTTAAATCACCTGTAGCTTGCAAACCGCTTGAACTACTGAACTGAAATTTGATACACATATACTACGTGATGTCTACTATCTGCTTTCGGGGTGATGATTTTTATTACTTTTATTTTTATTTTATTGTAGAATCGACTCTCGCAGTGTGCAGCAGGGTGGGCATGCGGTGCATGCATACGGGCGCCGTTCTCATCCCTACCACCTTTGCCATCACTTCCCTACCGCTTCATATCTTGATTGAAGACTTAAGTGCCAGCTTCAGTGAAAAATGAAAGAATACGTACTAAGTAATCGCAACACAAATACTGACTTAAATCAGTTTTAACATGAAAAGATGCCATTGAAAGAAGAGAAGCAGCGGGCCGCTAGGGTGCAGAAAAGAAGAGCTGCTCAGGAAACAGCAAGAGCATCAACCTCTGAGCAAACAAATGCTAAACGTACTGAGAAAGAGGATGAAGTCTAGGAATGCTCAAGTCAAGGGAATTCACTGCACATTATCGTGCAGTGCGCCATTACTGGTATTTAATATTTGTTGCTATTATTATTCCATTTATTTATTTACTAAGCCAGTATCATGTGTTCTCCTTTGTTCCTTGTGTTTTGTGAGTGAACTTCCAAGAGTCAGGGCCACCCCACTGGCACCACTGCAGGGCGGCTCTCTGCCTGTACATTTGGAAGCAGGTCCTTTAGCAGAGTCTGTGGTGAGTATTGCTTTTTCATTTGGATTTACTGACTTACAGATTATTCTTTGCTCTGTTTACTGGATTTGGCTGATGAATTTTGATTTGGGACTTGTTCATTTCCAATTGTCTTTCTTTTTGCAGCTTATTTTGAAGGCCTGAACCCCTTTTTGCTCTGTTTGTAATTCCTAATTATAACATTGTTCCATCGTGCTGCCCTTGAAGTCAATTATTGCAATCTAATTATTCGTTGTGGATGGCATGATGTTGCAGTGTGTAGTGCTGCCACCACACGGATCCAGCATGCTCAGTTCGAATCCTATGCCCAGTCGTAGTCTGTGTAAAATTTTCATGTTTTCCATGTGTGTGTTGGGGCTTTTCTTTCACAGCCCAAATAAATGCAAGTGAAGTGAAGAGGTTGTTCCAAAAGTGCATGAATAGGCCTTAAGATGGACGAGTGCCATGGCTTCCTGATGCCTTTGGCTGTCAGAACAGACTGGCTCCTGGTGACCATGAACCGTAATTGGAAGGAGGTTTGAGAATGTTATGTAATTTTAATTACTCACTCCAGCAGATTCCTTCAGTGTCTGGATCAGCATTACTACTAACAAGGCATGCAGCCAAATTTTAAGGAGAGCAGGTGTTAATTTATACTTGCGCTGCAACTCCCATCACAATCATTTTGAGTGATTAGCAGCAATGATCCGTTCTTTACTTACAAGTCAGAGATGCACTAACTGAAAGACGTAACACACTACATACACGACATGGTGTACAATTCAGGTGCTTTGAATATTGACATTCAGTGGTATATTTATACCTTTGCACTCATGCATTACTGTATTAACCAAGGCACATATCAGGCCTCCACAGGCTATGCTTCTACAGCCCCATGACTACCACTATAATGGTTCAATTCCAAATGATGTGGAAATTCTTTTTTTTAATTAACATTTGCAAAAGCTTGTTATTTGCATTTGAGACCATAGGATAGAGTAAGGTCACTGTCCTACTTGTGTGTTGTAAAAGGTAACTTGTGTAGACTGGCCTCAAGGACAACATCCAGTGCAGGATTTACGTATAAGCTACACAAGCTATAGCTTAGGGCCCCCGCCTTCTTGGGGGCCCCCAAAACAAATTGTCCGAGTGAGCAATTGTCATATATACTTAAATATACTACAGCATTATTTGTCCCAATCAGGCCCGGCCTTAGGCATAGGCGAAGTAGGCGACCGCCTAGGGCTCCGCCGTCCGGGGGGCCCCGGATCGACTCCTTGGTCTAATTTTCACACATTTCACAGAGCTTCCAGGGGGGCTCCCTCAGGGGGCCCCTGGACCCCCCTTTCGCCTAGGGCCCCATAATACCTAAGACCGGGCCTGACAACATCCAGCCCTAAAGAATAGTGCTTTAATGCCCTACACCAACCGCAGATAGTAGTTGGGGTCTGGCTGCCTGGGGTAAGGCCATATCTGGGCAGGCTGGAGAGGGCCCTGACCTGCTTTGTGGGACTTTTATGAGGCCTCACACCACTTTTAATCCTGTCCGAGACTCCAAATCACAACATAGTGATACAGAAAAAAATCTGGAGACATTTTAATTTAGATACTCATTACAAATCAACTATTTTACTAACTATACTATTAACAGTACCATTTATGAAAAGTAAGATTTGCAAAATATTAGTCATTGTTCATTGTTTTATATTATGTTAAAAAGGGTTAAGATATGCTTTATAAAATGCAGACTGTTAATAACTGCTTTTTTTGCATTTATAAGTGTTGCCAAAATTTTAAAGAGAATATAAATCTGTCGATATTGTGCTAGGTAACGAGCAAACTGTTCACCATCCTACAAAGTTTAACTCCAGCAAATATTGGGGCTGCTTTTAAAATATCTTTATACTAGACAGCCCGCTAGTATTCTATAAAATTTAAATCCAACATTACTGTGTAAAGTCGCAAGATTAATACTTTAAAGTCTCCATAATTATATAATGAAGGTGGCTGAGTTAACAAGAGAAGCTGTTGAACCAAACCTGAATGCGTGTCACACCAACACATTTGTCAAGTTTAAAAGCTGCAGTTCCATTTTGTTCAATGAGCATTCAGCGACTAAAACTCACAATTAAATTGTATTTACAGTAGGAGTGGACTTCCATTCCTCAGGAACGAGTATGTGTGGATAGAAAATGAGAATAATACAAATCTAATTATAAGCCAAAAAAGAAACGGATCATAAACAATGGATATAATTTCCACTTTTAAATTTTAATTTGATAATCATTTTTGGTAATGAAAATTGTCCTATCTTGTATCCATCTAAGGCTAACACACTCACTCACACACAGACGCGTATGTTTTCACCTGACCTGCACAGTTCTAATATTTGTCAGGTGGTCCGGTAGCACGGGGGTCAGCTCAGCTGGTTCACAGACACGTCATATCACCTTGTGCGTGTGTTGCTGTGTTCTTAATACACTCGGATGGTTCTTCTACCTGAATCTCAGTCCCATGATATGTCATCTATAGGGAGGATATTTTTTCCAATTTCCATTCTAAAACACGCACTGCACTGAAAAAGAAAATAACCATTTTTATAGCAGTGACTGTTTTTATGAAATGAAAATGAGTTAGAATGAACATTTCTACAGTATTTGAAATGATCAACCAATTTTGAGCAATTTGAGAAATCATCAAATCACCGGTAAACACCCCAAAAAACACAAGCATTCTGACTATGGCACCATTCTTCATTCTCCTACAGCTAACAGGCATTTTAACTGTAATTACTTTAGCCAAGTGGGCACGGATGCTGGTTTTGTTATTTATATATCTGGACGGTACAACGTAGATGTGCTTGCCAGTGAGAGTGGTTAGAGTATGGCTCACTTCCAGGCCAGATCTTTTCACGATTACAGGGAATGCCAAATCACTGTTAGAAATATACACCTTTTAAAGTATTTATCAATGTCAATTTAAAATGAAGACATTTAATCTCAGCGCTTTAACTAAATAATACTGCACCCTGAATTAGACCACTTTAAGTAAACTGAAAGTTTTCCAGTCAGTCAAGTAGAAGGTTTAACATGTACCTGAGGCTTCCGTTTATATACAAAAAGCGCTATTACCCAGTATTGACTGTAACTTCTTCTTCTTCTTCTTTCGGCTGCTCCCGTTATGATCTGCTGTGGCGACCCCTCTTCTTCCATATCTTTCTGTCCTCTGTATCTTGTTCTGTTACACCCATCACCTCCATGTCCTCTCTCACCACATCCATAAACCTTCTCTTAGGCCTTCCTCTTTTCCTCTTCCCAGGCAACTCTATCCTTCTCCCAATATACCCAGCATCTCTCCTCTGCACATGTCCAAACTAACGCAATCTCACCTCTCTGACTGTCTCCCAACCCTCTAATGTCCTCATTTCTAATCTTATCCATCCTCGTCACACCCAGTGCAAATCTTAGCATCTTTAACTCTGCTACCTCCAGCTCTGTCTCCTGCTTTCTGGTCAGTGCCACCGTCTCCAACCCATATAACATAGTCAATACCTGACGGTAGTGAGACCAGCTAACATATTTAACAATATTATTATTAATATTATTTGTGAAATGTACAGTACTCTCAGCTCATAAATTAGGGGCTGGGTTCTATATTAAACTGAACTGCTATCAAATGCCCAAATACAAAATGAACATGGGTTACCTGGATATTTTCGGTCTCTTGGGAAAGCTTCCATTCTTCATTGGCTTCCTTTGTCTTGGTAATACGCAACAAAGACTAAGTAAAATAATTAAAGTGTCATTAATGTAATGTTATTATGACAGTAGACAGAGAACAAACACTGAATTTATAAAATATTGACAAACAGGCTCAAAAACTGATACTTTTACTGGTAATTAATTTCCCAAAGTGCATATATTTTTGGTGTTGATGGTTTGTATTGGTTATTTTGGGGCCAATTTGCTCATCTGTAGCTGCACACTATGAAATCTCATACTTTTACACACGTCTCACAGCATGGACAACTTGATTCTAATTTCTGCACGTATGACTAACCAACTCTTGATAAGTAGGCAGGCTAAGCTGACAGAACAACAGTGATCAGCAGACCAGCATGCTCTCTTTTCTGTTGACTACATAGGAAGCTCATGGATTGGTGAATGCTACAGTTTTGAGCCTAAAGCCTGATGAAATGTGTGACCTTCTAATTCCAATATCATAGCAACTTCCAGAGAAATTACGTGTTAATGGGCAAAAAAAAAAAAAAAAAAAAAAAATCAATAAATAACAAAGAGCAGCTGATACAAAGAATCACTTAATGGCATCAGTCACACACGTGGGGATTTCTTGGAATGGATCCACAGCTGCCTGGTGCAGCCATCTCTGCTTGCTACCGGACAACCCTTGTGCCATATAGACAGAACTCACTCAAAGAGTAGAAGCAGAGGGATGCAGATGGGCATTTCTTTGTTTCAATTCTCATGTTTTACAAGCTTGTGTGTGTACATAATGCTAAATTCCTACATTTTGTAAAATTCAAAAAGGTTTATAAAATGTATCAAATGAGCTGCAATTACAAATCTCAGGGATGTACACTTTAACATGTATGAAACTGGGACAGATCACAAAAATCTCTCACTTTTGTTCCTTTTTTCTTTAATATATGTAGTTATATGTAGATAACAAATGACTACTAGTCATGTAGTTATTGACGCTGGTCACACTGTTTTCTTGCCTTTGTAATTAGCACTTCTTATGCAAAGACTTGCTCTAAGTCATTGGTCCCAGCCAGTAATCTGGACCCTCAAGTTCACAGTAGATCAGTTTTTCTTCTGCTCAAATCCCAGACTCTCCAGGTATTCTGTTTCAACAGATAATTAGGCACTGACCCGTCTCCCAGATATACAAGTAATCCCATACGGTGACCAATAAGAGCCCTGCAGCTTCATACAGAAATGTAATTCAAACACGGGACAGAAATCAAACAACTTCACATGATCTTCGAAGTGTGGAGATGGCGGAACAGCAATATGGTAAATTTAAAAGTGTACTTCATACAAAGGCCGGTAATTTGACAGCACAAATTAAAATCAGTGGGAAACAAAATGGATTGTAAAGAACCAAGAAAGAAATTATTCAAGAAACGTTATCTCTGTAATGCATACAGTATAGATTAATAACATCATAGCAGGGTCAAGGAGCATTTCAACTTTAATGAGAACAACAAGGGGTACTACAGGATATGCACTTTTTGTAGAGTTCCTAAAATGAAAATACTAAATTGATTTAAGAGTATAGACAGCAAGGTTTTGCAACTTTAAAACGACTAAATGTTAAATAAAAAAAACAAAACTAGGACTGAGTAGCACTTACTTAATGCCATTTAAAGATGCTAGTAATACAATGCATAAAATTGTCTGCATTTTTCTGAAATCATTACATATTAGAAAATTTCCAAAACACTTGAATCTAGCAAACATTGAACTATTAATGTAAAAAATTAGGTTAGTCATCTTTGGTAATAAAATGCCATATTAGTGGTAACAATTCTAAAAGTCAGGAAAATGAACCTTTTATTAAGTACAGATGGATCAGTGGGCAGCCAACAACAGCTTTAGATAAAGGAAATACACAAATGTCTAAATAAATATTTTACACCTTGACATTCAAAAGACTGAAAAAATAGAGTAATTTTTAGGGACGTAACGATTTAGGACCCAGTGTATAAATGGCTGCAGAGCTGGCTGAAGCACAAAAAAAGGACATTATGGGAATGACGACAAAATGTGTTAAATTATCTGGTGACTGTAAGTTGGTAGACTACTAGATATTCCCGAGTCAGAATTATACTTAAAGGGGGGTCTGGGCTAGGGATGAATGAAATATAGGCACATACATAAATATTAAGAAAAACACAATTTAAACCTTTGACGTGAGAAGTAAAAATGTATAGCTTAATTATGCAGTGAGAGAACTGCAAGTAGAAGGATCTGGGTGGCCTATAAACTCAATGTGTTCAGCCAGGCAGTTGTGATTGATTGATAGATAGATAGATAGATAGATAGATAGATAGATAGATAGATAGATAGATAGATAGATAGATAGATAGATAGATAGATAGATAGATAGATAGATAGATAGATAGATAGATAGATAGATAGATAGATAGATAGATAGATAGATAGATAGATAGATAGATAGATAGATAGATAGATAGATAGATAGATAGATAGATAGATAGATAGATAGATAGATAGATAGATAGATAGATAGATAGATAGATAGATAGATAGATAGATAGATAGATAGATAGATAGATAGATAGATAGATAGATAGATAGATAGATAGATAGATAGATAGATAGATAGATAGATAGATAGATAGATAGATAGATAGATAGATAGATAGATAGATAGATAGATAGATAGATAGATAGATAGATAGATAGATAGATAGATAGATAGATAGATAGATAGATAGATAGATAGATAGATAGATAGATAGATAGATAGATAGATAGATAGATAGATAGATAGATAGATAGATAGATAGATAGATAGATAGATAGATAGATAGATAGATAGATAGATAGATAGATAGATAGATAGATAGATAGATAGATAGATAGATAGATAGATAGATATTTTATTAATCCCAAGGGGAAATTCACATACTCCAGCAGCAGCATACTGATAAAAAACAATGTTAAATTAAACAATGATAAAAATAGTACAGAGTGTAAAACTTACACATTAAGTTTTATTCTCTGTGTTACAAGAAGGATTTGTAACACAAGAAATGATTAAAAAAAAAAAAAAAAAAAAAAAAAACACACACATAGCAGAGCTACTGAATTCTAAGGTAGTGGCGTGTGAACTGTAGGGAAATATCAAACAAGTTGAACAGTTTGTCTAAAGAAAACGTTGAAATTGAAAAGTGTTTCAATTTATGGAGAAAGTAAGCAGCATGGCTTCCAGTTGCTTAAAAATCAATCTTCCAGTGCCACTACTGTTAAAAGAATACTCAAAGGAATTAAGAAGGGTTAAAGGAATACCCAAAAAACAATTTTATATGTGTTACTTACCCTATGTAGTGGTGGTTGAGAAATAATGTAAACTTATGTCTTAATGAAAAATGGAGACAAAAAAGTTTATGATATCACAGAAGACAATAGTGACCAATGCTGTACAACGGTAAACAATATTGGGGAGGGTGAGGAGGGGGTAGAGGGAATAAACTCACCTTACTTGTGACACATAATTCACGCGTCAGTTATTCAGCTGTATGCTCAAAACATGCAAAATATATGCTTTTTTGCTAAAATATTGTTAAATAGTTACTTTCAGAATATTCAGCACACATCAAAATCAGGAAACTAACTGACTTTTTGAAATGATGATCCACCTCTCAATTCAAAAAGTACTTGGTAGCTTACAATATCCATTGTCACACTCATGAGCAAGGGAGGCAGCTGAAGGGCACTGGTGATGGTAATTACCAGCCAGACCAGGGGTTGGTGCGGAGTGGTAATATCTTCTCTTCTTCTCCCTCTGCAGAATGGATGATTGACAGTCAACGTCACTACTGCTGTCCGTCCTCCTGGACTCGCCCCCCATCTTGCTCCCAGTTCAAAACTAAACTCTGGTCTGCAAAGACAACTCCCTTATTATTGCATGTTTTATTGCATTGCAGGTCATCAATGTTGTTCCCTCAACTCTTTATTTGTGTTTGTTATATTTTTTACAACATATCAGCAATGTATTTTATTATTTTTAAAATTAAGATCCATCTATGAATTATCAAACCTTTGAATCGAATTTGGGATCCATAGGGGGCATTGAATCAGTCCTTTACATGATGCCAGTCTATTGCAGGGCTCGTTATGCTCACTCAAACCTGATCACTTTAACATTGCCACTTAACCTAACACACACACATCTTTGGAAGGATGAAAGAAACCTGAAGACTATGAAAACAAATAAGCAGCCAGGGGAGAAGGTGCAAACTGCACACAACCAGTGCCCAAACTGGGACTACACAGCTGTGAGGCTGCACTGCTAACTAAAACACAACTGTGCCACCAAAATAAAAAATGAAAAACAAAGATGGTAGTTCATAATATAACAGGAACAATTTCTGCACATGTTAAATAGTATTTCTTTAGAATAACACAATATCTTTCATTTCTAGCAATAGTTGTGGCATCTGCTCTGACGTACAGCAAATTATAACAATGTTGAAAGTAAAACACTGAGCAAGACAAAAAAGGTAGATTAAGGTTTGTAAGATTTGTTGCAATATGTAATGACATAATTTGTACTAAACTCTGAAAGTTGTAAGATCCTGTTGAGACATTATAGTTTCCTCCATTCCTGGGACAAGTCAATAAAAAAAAAAAAGCTTATATAAAAATGCAACTCACATCCTTAGCGCCACTTGTTGGTAGAATGAAGCATCTGTTAGCCTGGGTGTCACATCTGTAGAAACACTGACCTTTCACACTCTTTTAAAATGAACTTCATAAAATTTGCCTTCCTTGCGAAGAACATTTCCTAAAATGTAAATTACTATTTTCATACCATTATTTTTAATGCAAATGCAAACGTGAAGTGCATAATTGCACTTGTAACAATAAATATGATGAAGTCTTGGACTGGATATTCAGGCTGGATTTTTCAAAATGTAATGCAAGTTGATGTGTAAAAGAGAAACAAAAAAATGCAGAAGCCATGTGATGATAGGATAAGCAACATTCACATTTAATTCTGTCTTCATTTAAAATGTCTGACAATGCCTCAAAAACTAACTGAAGATATTCTGCTTCCTTCTGCCATGCAAGATCCTGGCAATCAAACATGCTGAACCTCTGTTTGTATTATGTTGTACACCGGAGGTTTGAAATAGGTCTACTTGAAACTGAACTTGGTTTTCAAAGTAAGGTGTAAATATTACACAATAATATATGCATGCCGACTGTGTCCTTTTAGAATCAATTTCTTATTTGACATGATCCCATTTATTTTAGGTAAACTGAATTAAAGTATAGATTGCACCCAATGCAATGATATTATGGAAAGTCAGCCGATACTCCCACTTCAAGTGAAGATGGAACCTCCTCATTTACCAGAGCAGTTTACATACTGAGCAGTCTCTCTAGTGAAGATTGGTTTGAGTACACCACAGGCGGTCTTCATCTCAGAGATAGTAGTCCACCTTAGCAGATACAGTTTTGCAGCCAGTGTGTGAGAAAAGCATTTCACTTTCTGGATGATACCCCATGGTCTTGGCAACCATGGTGATGATGTCTTTACGGTGGCACTGTCCATGATGGCAAATTTCCTGGCGTACACAACGTTCCACATGTCTACGTGTCAGTGGCATAAAAGGTACAAAATGGGAGATGAGCTTTGTGCGAATGACTTCTGAATGACAGAGCCCACCTATAACAAAAATAAAAAATAGCAATTGCAATATTCAGGTGCACATCAGATTAGACTAAACTCTAGTGGTTCAAAGTATGGTTAATGTTTAATTTAAATATTGTAAGACTCTAGCAACTTCATTGACAATCTAAGCAGAAACAATTACCAGTGGAGAAAACTTGCTTCTTACCTTAAATGTCCACCAAGAAAAACTTACATCATATACAGTAAATATTGGTTAGTTTGCTATGTCATAGGGCAATCTCACAAAATACAGTAGATTAAATAAACAATGGCAGTTACCAACAAATGTTGAAACCCAGACTCGTCATTAACAAATGATTTAAATGTATTATCTTTACATAAGATGAAAGATAACAGAAACAAAGTCAACAGGAAGCCATAGATTTATTATATAAAAAAAAAAACTGAAAACAATTGAGAAAAAAAGGAATTGTGTGTACCAAGACTGCCACCTTGTGGAACTGGCTTTCCTTACAATGGCAGATGCTGTTGAAAGCTGACCATTTTGCCAAAGCTGGTCTCCAAAGTGTACTGTAAAAAAGCCCCAGTTGTAAAGGACAACAGCGTAACCTTCACCTTAGGTCTTTAAGTGCAGTTGCACATTGTTTTAACGCAGCATTAATCTGGGAAACACTTTACCTTTCAAACAGTAATAAGAGTACACAAATGCAAATATACCAGGCAGTTTTCCCCCCCCAACATCTAAATAACAAAAAAACAATAAATGTTTTGTAGTGTTTAAAAATAGTTTACTGTTAACTATATAGAAGTTTTTTTAATCTTGTGATGATCCAATAGCTTGGCCTGGTTTCCTAATGGTAATAATAGCTTGTTTGGGTTTTCTGTCAGTTCTTGGAGCTGTTAATACACATCTCCAAAACTGACAGATGTTATTGATGGATATAATCACAGAAGTTGCTATCTACTTTTCAGTCTCTTTAGGACCTTATCATCATTTATTCCAAGCCCACGTGTTTTCTTTAACTAATGACCATTTCTTAGGTGACTGAAATATTTTAGTTTCCGCAACTCATCATTTGGCTGCTGGTTTCTAAATTTTAAAAAACAAGTCAAATAAAGTGACGGCAAGACAAGTATGTTCATGTAGCAGCAGTAACTGATTACTAATCTATAATCTAATCAAATCAAGAAACTGAATGAAATGAAAGCCTGCAGCCACAGTGGCCTTCTAGGATCCAAGGTTACATTCAACACTATTACATTTTTGTTTTAAAACACAGACATTAGTCTCTGTTTCAATACCCCAGCATGTTTAACACCCAAAAATGGAGAGTTTTGAAATTGCTCCCCAGAGTGATATATTTCTGAAAACACAGTCTAAATCATGCTGTGCTTGGTTTATGCTTATTAGGTGGCCCTTCCCCGTTTTGATTCTGCTCATTTCAGTGTCTCATTCCTCAGTTGGTCACAATTTGCAGAAGAAAACCATATTCCAAAATGCTGGATGCAGACGAGTTGCTTTCCTTGGCACTTGTATGCACCTTGGCACCTGTATGCATGAAAATTGTTGTTTTTTTATACATGTCATTGCTGTTATCCATGTGTAAACGCAAGCTGGAATGACTGTAATGAAGTATCTTCCATGCCAGACCTTTGTTTTATTATGTTCAGAGATACTTTTGTAAACAGTGTGAAAACACTGGTGTGGATGGAGATTGTTTTACTTTTAAAACACATTTTTGTAAATGAAAACATAGCATTGTGGAGGTATCCCGAGTCAGACACCACTGGACCAGCATGCCTCACTGTCTAGACATTTTTGTTTGCGTGTCACTGCCTTTCCATAAACTTGATATGCAAGCAGATTTAGAAGAAAACTTATTGATGTTCACATCACCTGAACTGGGGGTGCATCATACTTGCAGTTAAGAAACCCCTGAAATAAGTGGCTAGGAATAGAAACAGATCCATATAAATGAAAACTGAATATCGAGTAGTTTTCTTTTTTTTTTCTTTTTTTAAACATAGTTAAAAATAGATAACTTAAGGTATGTCCCTCCATGAACAATATGATGAACCCTTAGTGAACACGGCAAGTTAAGAAAGTAAACTGAACAGTAAATTTAATTCAACTTTAATAGGACTTTTCAGTTCTGGATTCCCCTATGCAAACAGAGAGGGCAAAATTCACACTTTTTCCATAGGTGACCTCTATTCACCAGATTTTTTTTTTTTTTTTAAACTACCACAATATAACCACTTAATACCCACATTTTAACTATTTTCATGTGTTTAAATAATACCTACATGGAAAAATATGAATATATTGAGCTGGCAACTGAAAAAGCTGAGTGAGGGCAAGTGTAGGTGTGCAAATGAATTTACCCTGACAGGGATCAGCACCCATCCAGGGCTGGCTTTTGTTCTGTGGTCAGTGCTGTTGGATGTGTCTAATAAAATTAATGAAGAAATAGGAAAATACATGGACTAAACTAACTGAAAATGTTAATTCCAACATATATGCTATACAATGGCCTGTTATTTTTTCTCTCTCAATTGCTATCACAAATACATCAACAGCACACCGTCTTCATATTTGTTAGTTAGTTTTCTCTGCCTGTTTGTGATCATGTGTTGAATTTGTCAATTAAAATGCATTAAAGTTTTTTCAGTACAAATTTTATGTATATTTCGTTTGATTTGTTTCTGTGTTAAATGTCTTCTTTAACTGTTGTTATTTACATATTAGAATACAGAGACATTTACAATTCTCCTGAGATAGACCATTTGTCACCCTGACATGGAATAAACAGTTTTGAAAAAATCAATAGCTGGACATTTATGTTAATGCATATTTCTTTCTTTAAATGTTAGCATGCCAATTAGTGTCAGTTTTCATCATTAATTTCATTCATTGATTATCATTATATGTGTTGTCCAAGTGAGGGTCAAAGTCCATCTGCACCTGTTGTAAGGTAGAAAGCAAACCTTGACAATGTGCAAGTCCTGTGAAGTATTTTTTTATTTTTTTTTTTTTAACTTTTGATTATTATGTTGTTCCTTTCTCGGTAACCTACTTTTCTTCCTAAATGTGAAAGATATGCATGCTGGCTTGGTTGGTAACTTTAAACTGTTCCCGTACACGTGTATGATGTGTGTGTAAAAGAACATACCCTACAATTGGCTGCTGCCTGTAAAAACCACCAGGATAGTAGTCCCCTGTCCTTCAAGTCCAAGTGTGCACATTTTGCTATACATTTTATTCTTCCAGTTGTGCACAATGGAATTTCCAATATAAGTTTTTTTTTTATGGGGTTTGTGTATGACTCTCTAACTCAGTAAGTGCTTTTCTCACAAGGTTCTTCAGAAGAGGTGAAGGACTTTGTTAAGGAACTAACGGAAAAAAGGTAGTGAAGCTCCTAGTGTTTGAGATTTACAGAAACTCAACGCCACCTAAACGTTGCCTTTCCTGCAGCCCATGATTTACACAGTAATCTGCTGAAGCACTACAGCGGAGAAGTGTTTCTCAGGATTTGCTTCCCTACAACTTTTCACTTTCTCATGAGGGTGTAATGGTGGAGAAATGGCTGGTGTTGTTATCTTGTCACTCTAGTGACCTGTGTTAGAATCTCAGCCTGGTCACTATCAGAGGGGAGTTTGTACACATATGGAAGCACAGTGGTGCTGTTGCCTCACAGATCTTTCTGTGGTAACGTAAGCTACGTCCATACTGCTACATTTTCATTGAAAAACAGTGTTTTTAAATTCACATCCACACAATTTTCATGTCATTTACAAAAGTATCTTTGTGTATGCTAAAATGCCTGAAAACCCACATGACCTTTGCCTACACTGAGCATGTGCGCATGATAACTCCTTGAAGGGACTGTGTTTGGAAAATCAGGTTTGTTGTGTGTTTTGAAAAGTATCAGCGTGTGCAGAACTCTACTAGAATGTTCACAGCACTAAAAATTTTTTTAAAAAAGTAGTCTGGACATTTAAATTTTTTTTTTAAAAAAACCCACTGCAAATGTTAAAGTGACATTTGAGGGGAAAAAAAAGTGATCAGCTTTACGTTCATTTGTGAGAGGACTGACTATAAACAGCCTACAGCAAGAGTAATTTAAAAGAGAAAATAAATAAGTAAATGCAGACGTGACAATATCTTCGCTTTAGTACAGTTTGTTTTTATATATCTGACCTGTACTCTTGTATACTCAGCTGCATTCTACACCTGTCCACTGCATCAATTGTCTTGTTATTACTTTGGCTGCAGTTCAGTAAAAATTCCTTATTATGAAATATATGTTATATATTAGCAGTGCTCCGTACTTGCTAATTGAAGCGCCCTATACATGTAAAAATAAACTGAAATTAATTTTACAATTAAAAAAAACACAAACTACTAACATAACTTCTACTACTCTGTGCTACAAACTATGCTAACATAACTAATATACTCATAGTTATCTAAACTGCTGTTTATGAAACCATGTAATCTGTAAATGCTTCCACTGCAACTCTGTTGCCAGTACTTTACAGCATCATTATTATGTACACAGAGTCAGTGAAATTCTTAGTTGTATGTGCTAACCAACATGTAACATGTTACCACTCTATGTGGCCATGATCAATGAATATTACTGCCTTACCCTGAAACTTCTGTCTTCCTTATCTGGGAAAAAAAACTGAGAAGCCAGTTTACATTACTAATTACACATACTACAGTATATTGTATATGGAGGAGTACTTTTTCATTAGGTCAGTGCATTTGCTGGTAAATGTTGCAGTAAAAGCAGGAATTGATCTGTTGATATTAAAAGTGTGTTTATCTATGTCTAGCACTTTATTTGCAGAGACTAATAGTACAAAAAGGTTTCACCAAGTAAAGTTCACCAAGAGCATATTAATAATATTTTTGATACAGAAATAGCTCACCAAATTTGCATTACAAATTAGCTTTTATTTCAGGGCTTAGTTTTAATGAAAAAAGATGTATTGACTTGCCAAAGAGAGAAAATGTAAAATTTCAATTGAAGCTTAAAACTGATCTCTTCTATGATTATCCCTTATCCTTGAACTAACATTATAATTTAATTGGGATATCGGGGAGATCAAAGAGTCCCCCTACCTTTGCAGTCATAAGCAGCTTGAGACAGAAGATTTTCTAGGTCTTCTATTCTAATTTCCTCACGGTCCAACCCAGACTTTCTTGCCTCCAGTGTGACGTGATTAATTATTTCACTGCCAGAAGTGCTGCGCCAGGAAGAAAAGAGAAAGAGAAATGAAAGATGACAGTAAGATTTTTCACTATGCAGTTTTTTGTATATTAGGAAAAAATAGCTGAAACATAAATTGAGCCACTCTTACAAGAAAGATAAAAAAAAGTAACAACAGTCTTTTATTTAAAAGTGAGTTTTTTGGCTTTAGAACAAAACTGATGAAGCATTTTTGCCCCCAGGGCTCACATTAAAACATTTGTTTTTACCCAGAAGGCACAAACAATTACCAAAATATCATTCATTAAATAAACATTTTTTTATGAAAATTACACCTACATTTAACAACATCCTTGGAAGCAAGGTTTCTAAAGTCTAACAAATATAACACCAAACAGAATTCTGAAAATGTCACATTTAGAGCCTTTTCCAGAGGTCTAGGCCAATGGCTGCTCTTGGTTATCCTTTATTATACAGTAACTTTCAAAGGGCACACGCCACATGGGATTTTACAAAGCAGCCAGGAGTTCTGCACTCAGTAATGCAGGATGTATTTAAATCGAGACCTTGCTTTAGAAACAAGTCTCTATTAAATAATAATGATAAATCAATTACTGATCATTTTGCATCACATTAAATATATTTACTCGGACAAAGTGAAATACAGGTTCACATTGACTTCATTTATAAAAATGAGAAACTGGCAGTGACATTACTTGTTGTAGCCTCAACAAAAATGGATTAATGATTGTTTGCAACTTCTCTAACCAACAGATAATTTTGGCAATTTTTTATATTGGAAATTCTCACAGTTCCATTGTGCACAACTGGAAGAACAAAATATATAGCAAAATGTGCACGCTTTTCCACATTCTCGTTGACCAAGTCAGTGTGTGTGAGTGGATAATCTGAAATTTGCTTTCTAATGAAGTAAAAAAATCAGCCTTCATGGTTGTCACTATTTTAAGTGAAAGGGGGGCTCTGCAGCACAGTCCACCTTAGGAAAGTAAAAGACGTCACTTTCTCTTTGGCCAGAAGCTGTGCATTTCACTGATGATTACACAAATAAGAATATAAATAGGCAACTGCTGAAATATATAGAACGGAAAAATCTCAAGTGCTTAATAAAAGTACACAAATAATACTGCAACAGTAATACAAAACGCTCAAAGTAAAATCAACTAAAGCAAATCGTGCTTCGTTATGTCTGACTGTCATATTTTTTTAATACAACTGCAATATATTTAGTTAATATAATAAGTTATGGCCTGTCACATTACATGTTTTCCAGTGTTTTTTATTTGCAGAGTTCATTTACTTATCAAGTCAGAGGAGGTTTGTGGCAGGTTAACATGAACTGACTGACAGTAGTCAGCCAAACCAGTCTGTGACTAACTGTCATCTCCAGTTGTAGGTGTGGGCTCTGTGAATGTGAGAGCTCACAGCCAATGAACCTGAAAGTATAATACATATGATGCTGCTACGAGGAGTAAGGAATGCAGGTGACAGATTCTGCGGGTGTGACAATCTTATGTCAACAGAACAGAAAATAAATAAATAATGCTGAGATTTCAGCAGAACTCCTTGTACCTGGAAACCATTTGTACAGCATCAGTTCCATCAGACTGTAGGTTATTAACTGTCAGAGAAATGGGTGAGCGTTTGATACTCTGGAAATGTTAAACTGTACTAGAAAGTCATTGCAGAGTCATGTAATTTGTCAGGCCCCGCAAAATCCTGTCATGTCCTCTGACATACACGGGCAACAAGATCAGCGACTGCTGTTATCACGTTTGATATCCACTCCAACTAGAAGTCATGTAATATAGCACCAGCTTTATGTCTCCTGGAAGGTGTTCTTTATCAACGGAGCAGTGTGTCCTAGCAACTCACCAACAAAATTCTGAAACTCTAAAATGGCCGTGTGACATATTTCAAATTAAACAACAAAAATAGGAATTTCTCTCTCAGACTATCAACTCCAAACACACATTTGAGGATGTTCCTTGAAAATACTTTCAAAATATTCCTGACAAATAAAAAAAAAAAAAAGCTCTCTCAAATTTACTGATTTTTAACAAAAAAAAAAAAATCTTAATTTTTGACATACAATATCACAAATGCCTTTAACATCTTTAACATCCATCCATCCATCCATTTTCCAACCCGCTGAATCCGAACACAGGGTCACGGGGGTCTGCTGGAGCCAATCCCAGCCAACACAGGGCACAAGGCAGGAAACAATCCTGGGCAGGGTGCCAACCCACCGCAGGACACACACAAACACACCCACACACCAAGCACACACTAGGGCCAATTTAGAATCGCCAATCCACCTAACCTGCATGTCTTTGGAAAGTGGGAGGAAACCGGAGCGCCCGGAGGAAACCCACGCAGACACGGGGAGAACATGCAAACTCCACACAGGGAGGACCCGGGAATCAAACCCAGGTCCCCAGATCTCCCAACTGCGAGGCAGCAACGCTACCCACTGCGCCATCGTGCCACCCATCTTTAACATTACAGAAGATAATTACTGCTTACATTCAATAATCATCTTCTGCTTGATGCAGACGTCTTAAAATTTCTAGAGTAAACAAAGCTACTATAGAAGCAAAATCTTTTAGCAATAAAGCCTACATGGAATAATCTACCTGCCATAATAATAACTGATGACCCAGCAGCAGCCACAGCATTTAATAAAGACTAGACTCCTCAGTCTTCACTTTTTCCTTACATTAATTATCCAGTTACCTCAAGCTAAGTACATTTATTTTTATTTATTTTCTGCATCAGGCCTGAAAATATCATATGAAGCTAAATACAGCATTTATCAACAGTAAATTTAGAAAAACTTTCAATTTTCAATATTGTGGCTTTTTTTCCATCTGTTGTTCTATTTATAAATTCTGCCTGAATGTTTTCTTGTTTATTTCTAAAAACTATGAAAAAAATGCAGTAATCCTCAGGAGGTGTGACAAGCACTTTGAGCTACATTTTCTGTATGAAAATGTGCTATATAAATAAATGCTGTTGTTGTTGTTCATAACATGCTCGGGATGAAAACGGATTATGACAAAGTACTGGTGTTCTTGGGCATGTCAACTTGAATATTTGGGAGAAGCCCAGATATATTTTATTTGTATTCTTGTGAAATCAAGTTATTCAGCTGAACTAATTAATTGTGACTCCAATTATTTTAATTCATACCAGCCTTACCTGATGAAAATGTAAATAGCTTTGCGGTAGTTTGTTTGATATACCAAGTGGTAAGGACCCAACAGCGGAGCGAGGACATCAACGAGACCTGAAGGCATGGTGTCCATTTCATCAAAGACAAAGAGAGAGCGGGCACATTCTGTGAGATTTCCTTCAATCCAGCTTTTCAGCTCTTTCTAGAAGAGGGGAAAAAGAAAAGGAAAATGAATAAAAGGGAGAACTGCATGACATCAAATCCAAGTCCTAACAATACTTACAAAATAGTGCAGTTTGCTGAAAATAATGCAGAGAAAGCACACAGTATAAACAGACCTAAGCGGCAATTGGTAAAATGATTAAACAGTTACTAAGGTTAAGCTAAACTCTGTGATCGTTTCAAAAATGTTTCACTGAAACCAGAACTGGCAAGAAACAGAAGTTGCATGACATGTAAAATTAACACACTGTTCAAAAATTCTTCTTAGCCAATAGGTAAATAGTCAACAATATGTGAAAAAATGAAGTGTTCATTACTGGCCTAGAGTACCTCCAGTGTTACGTTCAGACACAGCCCCCTCCCAAAAAGTATCAAATGAACTGTAAACAAATAATAGATCTATAAAATGTAAATCAATTAGACAACTAAAAAGCAGAAATACATGTTTAAATAGTAAAGTGACAAAAGTGAACACTTACTTATTGGTATTTCCATTAAGATACCTCTGAACAGTTAGGCAATAAAGTTACATTACCTTTGATCAAATAAAGCGTCTCTCAGATCTAGAGAGCTTCTTTGGGAAAAGATAATCTGTTCAATTAAATGTCCACTAAGGAGCATCAAGCCACAGTAACATTTATCAGCTGAATGCCTAGACACTTCTTTTTAAACTAACTGTTAACTTCTAGTTTAGTACAAACATTAATTTGCTATGTATTTAACTCACTATATGCAAGTCTGCTTAATTCAGTCCAGAGTTGTGAGGTATCTGCTATCTGGTTTAGGCAATTGTGTACAAGTTTGTTATGTCAAAAACTTACCAACATTGATGATTTTATCATTTAAAGCATTAATAAAAAAAATGGATGGTCAGAAGTATGCTTTTCATATATCCCACCCTTGCAGTCTTTCTTCTTGCAGTTCACTCTTTCATGGGGGATAAAACAGCGTCTATCAGTTATGGTTAAAATGAATTTATCGTTGTATGGGAGACACTTTATAACCTTCTAAGTTGACAGATTTTAAGTAAAAGGCTTAAGCTGGAAAGTACTGTCATGCTGAGCAGAAGTGCAGTGCTCTATGGGAAAGCTAAAAGGCAAAGTAAGATTATTTTGAGTAGAGTATTTTGCTTAGATATGAAGGGCAGCTTTTGATTCCCATTGGAGTCAACCTTGACCTTGTGTGATAATCACTTGGTATCATTTTCAGTGTTTGTCTGCTGTGCTGGCAGAAAGAAAGTCAGGTGTGTGTATTTAATTTGGGCGAGAAGGGTAGGTTGTTAGGGGGCTTGGGTAATGAACGCTTTTATTAGACTTATTCAAAAACAGTTCTCTCAGTTTTAGTTAAGTTTGATGCTTGCTTGCAAAAAGAGTTTAGCTGCTTCTAGCACACATTTAAAATGAGCTTAGCTCAATTACAAAAATGGACATTTACAGGGAGCCTCCCAGCTGAATATGAGCACTTAAATGGAGCTTGCCAGACACTTGGAAAAGGAGCTCTCTCTCTCTCTCGCAAGAAATCCTTCTTTTCATTTTTCAATTATGGATATATAATGAGAAACTGAGGACCTCTGGGAAACGTCACCTGGAACTGAATAAAGCCTGCATGGACCCACCTATAATGTATAATTCTTTGTATTGCTTATTTGGATTTGATATGATATACTTAATTAATCCCCCAGGGGAAATTATCTTTTCACATGACCTCTGAGGGTCAGAGTACTTTATATTTGCTGCTATCGGTTATTAAGCAAATAAATATATTTTGCCTCTGTTTGAATTGCAGCTAGCAAGCCGAGAGCTACGACTGGTCATTCCTTGCTGAAATTCAGTCCTGCAGCTCAAAAGGACACTTTGAGAAGAAGCCCTGTATTGTCGGTAAACTGGGTTGAAGTAAAGCAGTGAAAATAAAGACAATCCCAGTCAACAAACAGCCTGCCATACAGGTGAAATATGTGGAGTACAATATGGAGAGTGAGACAGGCAAGAGGTCACAGGTACAGGTTTTGACATTTCCTCCTATCCCCTTACTAAGAAAAACGTCCTCTGAGGTTAAATGCATCTTTCAGGTGTTCTTACAAACATCATAAAACAATCATTTATGAGAATTACACAGTATTTTAAATGCTCAAAGTATAATTCTAAACAAATAATCTATTCATTCAGACATCCATACAGTAGCAAGTAGTAACAAGCACAAGGCAAATAACCAGCTCTAGGGTTGAAACCAGTCTACTACTAGAAACAATCACGTGCATATTTAACTCTTTGAGGGCTGAACATTTTTTCCAAAAAACTCTTGTTTTCTGAGAACCACACAAAGCAATGTTTTACACATAAATCAACATCCGAGAAGTCAAAGTCTGATTCAGCAGTAATACACAATTTTGCTTTGGTCTCTTGACAGATGTTGGTACCATTTCAAAGTTTTTTTGCTCTTAGCTACTCATGCATACACGGGGAATTGAGGTCAAATCAACCAAGCTAACTTTCCTTCCAGCAAACAGTTTACAGCTCATTACCGTCTCCTACCCTGGAATTTGGATAAAAGTCGAAATCTGCCCTGAAAGAGTTAAACGCCCAGGTCCATCAAGCCAATAGTATGTTTTTAAACTCTAGAATGAAACTGATGTCCCCTAGACACAGCCCACATTAAGTATGGAAAGAACATATTAATTTCACAAACAACGTATCTGAACTGAAACTAAACCTGTGTTACTACTTATATGATATCTATGCTATTTATAAATGCAAATAAAAGATATAGCTAAATAATTTCAGTCCACATATCATTCTTTTCTTTTAATTTATAGGTTTGAGCTTAATACCAATATTTACTTTCCATATTTGTAATTTATTTTAAGTGATTTAGTGTTTTTAACCAGTTAATGCTGAATAGGGCTGGTAGCTGGACACTCAATATGCTATTCACAACAGTGAGGTCAGGACTGGGTGGACTACCAGGATGTCAAGGGGCCACACTGAGTAGTCTCTTTGCTTTATCATAGGTGTGAGACTGCATTCCAAATTGGTCACTTGTCATTTAAACAGGCAGTTAGATGTGCACCTTTGTCTATCCATCCATTTTGTGAGCCTGAATTTTCCACTTTATTACCACATGGAACAGAAGTTCAGCCATCACTATAATATTTTTCCAATGGCAACTGTATCATGGGTGAAAACACACAGACTTAAACTGATAATCAACTTTTTCACTACTTCAAAAAGTAAAAAATGGGCTTTTTTTTTTTTTTTTTTTTTTTTTTAAAATAAACACTCATGTGGGCAACATTTCTTTTAATTTAAAAACTGAATGAATTTCACCACCTCACTCCTAAATTTAAAACAGGCAAACCTCACAATGGTCTAAATTTTCACTTCTTTTGGCTTTGCAGCAGATTTACATTTCTATCCTTTAAACACAATATGACCCGTAAAGAGCAAAATAACTAGTACAGTAATCTTAGTGTTCAACTTCATGTCCTCACTGGATAAGAACTGCTTTTATGTTTTAAGATAACCTAAATGTGACAGGTAGCAGCATTAATGTTTGCACAGGAAATATAACTGGCAGCATCAAAGGTAAAAACAAATGTCTACAAATCTTTTGGAATTGAAGTGAAGTTAAAAGTGGCTCATTCTGTGTTCTTTCATTCTCTACCTGACTCATTTGATTTCTTTTGCCTCCATTAGAATGAAACTCCAATTTCTGAAAACCAGTGTATTATGAAATCACATATAGAGTTGTCAAACGTTGCATTACCTAAAATTGCGTTACACATACTAAAAATGCTCAGCAGGTTTTTCAACTCCTCTGTATAGACTTCAATTTTCAGTTTAACATTCCATTTCTTTTGTCATTTCACTATCTAGTGTATTTGGGGCTAGTAGTAATAAAATGTTCATTTTGATATATCTGTATTCCAGTACCATGACCATTCTTAGATGAATGTGAATTACCAAAGCATACATATTTTAGCTAACAGTTGTAATGTTTCCGTATCAATGCATTTTAAATATTTATTTCAAAGAGCCTTACTTCATGTGGGATGTTGCCACTGTAAATGTCTTAAGCCCCAAATTTATAAACATTGCCAGGATGCTTTACACCAAGTGTACAAGATATATCCATGTGAACTGGTGGTAATCCAAGGGATTTTTTCATTATATATGATGGTAATATTCCTAACAAACTATGTTGTGAAATGATGCATTATTCTAGAGTATTAAACAAATTATATTCCGAATTATTATATCGTAAAAGGTTCAGCAGTACTCGTTGTGTTTCTCTGCTTTAAAACAAATGTATGACCATCTCTGAAACTTTTACATCTATCTGATAAAGTAACTGCAGAAAAATAAACATATGCTGACAAATCCAATGGCAAAAAGTGTTCAGATAGATAGATAGATAGATAGATAGATAGAGAGATAGATACTTTATTAATCCCAATGGGAAATTCACATTCTTCAGCAGCATTTCTTTTCTAAGAAAAGCCTGCATGGTTTCCACAAATAAGTAACGACATAACTGAAAAAAGATGCAACCAACAGCAAGTGTGTTAAAAACTGTGTTCTATCTGAAGAGGTGAGTGCAGCCTCTGTGGTTCACATTCCTCTCAGTACTTGCCTGGGCTCCTGCTAATGAAGCATTACTGAAGAAATTTTAAGGAGAGGAGAGAAACTCAGAAAAACAAAGGTCATCCTATTTTCAAACAATGTTACACCAACTAAAGGAAAATGGAGGCAACCACAGCATACACATACAAACAGCACCTTATGTCTTAGGAGCGAACCGCTTGATGTTTCAGGTAGTTAATGGATGATATAACTGAGATATGTGCTCTCACATCTAAAATTAATCTTGATTTCTATATTGGCAAAAGACAAACACAGTATAAGACCACCATAGCAATTAATTGTGCACTTTAACAAACCACTAGCTAGCTGTAACAATCAAGTTTAGCTTGAGCGGTATGTTCTAAACATGCACAACCGGTTAGTAGAATATAGCTAAAAGTCCTCATCCACACAAAGAGTTCTGCTTACACCTCCCCTGTTCTATCCCAGCTTCACTGGTTACCAGTTCCATCAAGGATAAAATTCAAGTTTCTGCTTCTCACCTTCAGAGCCCTACATAACCTTGCTCCTGTCTACCTCACTCAGCTCCTAGCTCCATACACTCCTTGTCGCTCTCTCAGGTCCTTGCATAGTAATCTCCTTACTGTCCCACGCACCAGACTCTCTATCCTGGGAGGCAGGTCCTTCAGTGTTATGGCCCCTCAACTCTGGAACTCTCTTCCTCCGTTTCTCCGCGATTGCTCCTCTTTTTCCACCTTTAAATCTCAACTGCAAACTTTCCTCTTCTGTGCGATTTCTTTTTACTCATTATGTAAAGCGACTTTGGGTTTGTGAAAGGTGCTATATAAATGCAACTAATTATTATTATTATTAAAAGAAATTCATAAGTTAACAACTTCCAGCTCATAGAAACATCACCCACAAAGCAAAGACAAGTACCTTATACTGTTCTATTTGGCCAGAATCAGGGAAGTGAAGCGTGGGTATGAAGTGGTGTATGGAACGGCTGCTCAAGGATGACCCAAAAAGGTATTTCCCTACTAATGAGCTGACCATGGTCTTGCCAGTACCAGATGAACCGTGAAAAGAAAACACAAGTGGTCTTTCTGGGCTATCATTGTGGAGGAACTTATCCAGAGCTTCCGAGATGATCTCCTGTGCCAAATGTTGTCCATAAAGATTGCGGTAGAGGTCCCACTCCAGTCCTGCTGAACAAATGAGAAAGAGAGAAGATTTATGATGAAGATCTACAAAAACACAGCATTCTGTGAGTTGGCCACATTAATCCTCCTAAAATAGCAAAATAAACTCCTGTACAATTTACAGCCTCCTGTATTCCTCCACATTAAAGCAGGCATTAAAAAGGCATTAGAAAAAAATCAATAGTACAGAAATAAACTAAAATACACCCAGCAAGTCTGTATGTTGTTTCAACAAACTGTGCTGATTAACTGTGTTAAAGAGCATGCCATTCTGATGGTTTAAATTTTACTATTAAAATTAAACACCTCATTGTTCTTTTTTTTAATTGCTCAAAAGATCATTGTTGCCAGGTTCCACAACAGAGTTGGGTTGGCATGTTGTATCTGTTGCCTAACTTTGCATTAAAGGAGTCTGCTATTGCTCACAATGTTGCCGATTTTAACAAGAGATGTTAAATTGCCTGTACACAAATGCACCCTAGGTGGGCTGGTGGTCTGATGAGTGGATCGGCAGAACAACCACTTTGCTGAAGGATATATTGGTGACGACACATGTGAATGATCAGCATTGTGCAAAGCAGTATGTTACTCTGCCCACATGACAAGCATGCTCTGGACCCATAACAAAGCTGAAATGTGCTGCCCTTTGGTGGATTACTAATATCAGTCCTTTTCAAATGCTGTAGTAGCCATCAGGATAGTATGTGGGCAGTGTATAAAGTTTTCACTAACAACAAGACTGCAAGGTTCCACAGTTCTTAGTGTTGCTATCCCATGGGTCCAGTGTCCTGGGTTTGGATCCCACACCTGGCAACGTATTGACTCTTTGCCCAAGTCAACTTCACCTTACTGAATTACTTACTAAAATGATCTGTAAGCTCAAGAGGGTGGTCCCAGATTGTTTCAGACAAGTCTGTGAAGCGCTAAAACAGTGTATTCTCTCCATTCATCCCATCCTGTAGTGTTGTGTATAAATTCTCCAAGTCTGCCACCCAGATAATAATAATAAACTTATCTGAATGTCTGAGGGCCCAACTTATTGGTTTTAAGCTTATGCACATTATCAGGCACACATGCAAAATATGAAAATATGGTAGCACATGTTAAATTCTTGAGGTGTCTGGCCAATAAAGAATGTTTATCAGGAAAAGATATATATATTATATATATATATATATATATATAAAACTTTTCAGCTTGCAGCAAGACAAATGTGTGTGACTGCCAGTGCAGTTCTCTGTGCAACCAATGTCCGCCATATTTAACAGCCTTTTCAGAAAAAACAGAAGATAGGGGGTGTTGTGGAATTCTTTTAAATAAATGTTCTGAAGTCACTCCTGAAAGGGTGTTCTGTGTGTACACATTTATTTAATAGATTTATTGGAGAGGGGCAAGTGAACCATTCTGACTAGACAAAGATTCCTTAGTTTGATTGATTACATGATTACATCTTGCCTGAAGAAGGGGCCTGAGTTGCCTCGAAAGCTTGCATATTGTAATCTTTTTAGTTAGAAAATAAAAGGTGTCATTTTGCTTGACTTTCAGTACATTCATAATGGCTAACACGGTACAACACCCTAGTACTACAGTCATAGATAAGAAAGAAAGCTAAAAAGTAGCAAATCATTCTATAGCCTGTGGAAAGTTATTAGAAAAGTTAGAAACTTAAAGTTCACAACTTATCACAGGAATCAAGTTAAAGAATCTTTTAAATGAGGTTAAAGAATAAATATTGAGTTTGATAATAGTAATACATATGGTGTACAGATATGTATAAAACCAGCTTTGTAAAGATATAGCAATATAAAAAAGACAAATTTCCTTCACAGGGGATGCCCTTAATGAAGTTCACATTTTGCCAATTGTGAACAACCCCTTTTCCATATCTGGCCTTAATTGGTTTGATGCAAGTGCTTCTCTGTGCAAAAAACAAATGTGTAGGCACCATGTTAGCAAAAAGAAATAAAAAAAAAAAAATACACCTTATTATCACAAACATAACAAGCAAATGTAAAATGACGGACATGTCTTTCTTCCCTGGGAGGTTCATCACCCTGCACTGCAGACAGTGATCATGACGAAATTAATCTAGTGTCAATAATCGAAGCCTCAAATTGACATTCCCTTAATTTTCCTGAAGTCAGTGCTGTTAGAAAAGCATATTTTCTTTACTTTTTTCGCCAAAAACAATTTTGAAATTACTTGTTGCCAATGAAACATTAATGACTTACCAATCGAACAAGTTTTCTTACATTTTACTATGCACTGTACCATCACAACAGATGAGCCCTTTCAGAAATGCTGTGAATCTGTTGAGGTCTTCGTTGTTGCTTTCGGCTGTTGTCTTAACTAGACATGCTTTTGGTCTTCTGAGCAAATCTACTGGTTTGTTTTCCAGGTGTTGTGTCAAGCAAGCAGGTTTCATGCTCTTTATTTATTAGCTGCTCTAGAAAATAACAGCCATATTGTGGCAGTCTTAACCTTTTGTGGGGGTCATTACAAGTACTTTCAGAGATTCACTTCAGTGTCAGATCAGTTTAAGTTCAAGTTTATTGTCAGGTGTACAAATACAATGAAATTTTTACTTGCCTGTCCCCTCAGAACAATTGACAGTAATACAGATAAGAATACATTTCACTCACACACACACATAATTACAATCAACATATTCTACAGATGCACAGTGTTTGTTATGTTACAATATTTGTGCCGATGACTGACCATTCATTTCAGACATTAAATGAATTTTTACATTTTTAATGCCTCTAATCAAAAAAGTTTCAGATGGGCACCTAGTTGATAACGAAGAAAACTAAGAAAAGTAATGCCTATCAAAATTTGAAATGTTCTGATGTAGTTTAGTGGAGGACCACAACAGGGGTCTCCAGTTCTGGTCCTGAAGTGCTAATGTGGCCACAAGTTTTCACTCTAACCCTTTTCTTAATTAGTAACCAGTTTTTGCTGCTAATTAATATCTTAATTGGATTGTTTTTTTTGTTTAAGATTCTGTCCTCTGAATTGCTTTATGTTTTCTTTAAACAACACTCAAATAGAAAGGAGATGTAAAGTGAGTCAGCAGATGGCCAGCCAAGTCAGGGCCTCAAACTACAACCAGTTCCTCTCCAATCAGTTTCTTTAATTAAACCCATTATTTAATTCCATGGCCTGTTGCTCACTTTGCTACAGCAGACATTTCCAAAACGATTTGAAAAGGACTGATTTTGTAATCCACCAAAAGGCAGCATATTTCAACCTTGTCACTGGCCCAGAGTACATTTATCATGTGGGCACAGTAACAGTCAAAGCAGTGGCAAATGGATCAAGAAAGCAGATCATTCACATGTTGTCATCACTGGTATATTTTACAGTATGGTGATTGCCCTGCCAAACCACTCACCAGACCACCAGTCCATCGCCAAAATGTTTTGTGGACCTGAAGAACTTAGCATTACTGAGACTTTCACCTTCCTTAATTTCCAGATATTGTATGATGGTCACAGGTTGGCTCATTTTGTACCTCAGTATTGTTTGACTGCTAATTAAGGAAAAAAGAAATAATTAAGGGGCCTGAGTCTTAAATAATTAAAATTAAGACAAAATAAATTAATTAGCAGCAAAAACTGGTCTCTAATTAAGAAAACGGTTTGTTAAAGACATAATACCAAAGAACAATCCCTGAATCTCATTCCAACTGTTAATAACAGTTTAAAAGTTATAACTTATGGAACATTGTCATTTCATTTTCTCAGTAACACTCATAAAATTAGGTCTACAACTCCTTTTTCAAGCCTCCATATCTCAGAAATTATTGAAGACACAAGCCTAAATTTGGCACACTAGTTATTGGGTTCAATGACATTATTTACCAGCAAGTATGAAGCAAAACGGGAACTTTTTCAAAAACTGGATTGACTCATGGAGGTGTTTAGCACAGGAGAGCACGTCCCTGTGTTAGGATTGCCTTCTTGACAGTAGGTGAAGCCAAAAGATAACGGTTACCCACAGCAGTGCTGAAAGAAATATCTACGAAGGGTGAATTAGTAGATTTACTCTGAACTTACGGGCTGAAATCGGGAAAAGAAAGCAATTTGTGGGTATTTTTTGAGTAGACGTCAGGAAAGTATTAATGAGATTACACACAGTAAACAACGTTAGGGTGTTTGTCATGAACTTCCAAGTACTAATCTTTCCGGCATATCAAATGGAGAATTCCAGACAAGATTAAATTAAGCCATATGGCACAGAAGGGCCGGTTGCACAGTCATGACTTGAAATTAAACCTGACACCGGGAAAAGGGACAGCATCAGAGGCTCAAACATCGAGAAGGATGATGACAGGTCAATCAATCATGACGAAAATCAAGTGCAGGCAAAATTATTTGTTGCCGATTACAAACTTAAAATGGTCAATTATTATGCCATGTAACACATATTGCAAATGATTAGAATGGTTCATATGTTTTAGTTCATTGCCGTGCATCCAGGGTTCACGAAGACCATATAAAGCAAAGAGAAACTGTAATTTCTCAGGAAAAAAATCGTGAATAAATAAACTCAACAAAATCATACATTGTGATTAATTGCTGGAAAAGAAATGCTGAAATACTAAATCGAATAACGTTACTTTAGTCAGCAGTAACAGAGAAGGTCTGATGCACTCGTTTACAAAGCCATACCTTTGATATCCGGTTGGAAGTCACACTCACAGTAGTCCGATATTTTGCAGTATATATCTTTAAATCTAAACGCAGAAACAGCAACTGTAAAGTAAGTTAAAAATACAACACAGAACCCGAGAAAAGTAGCCGTCCATACAACAACGAGCTCCATGTCAAGCTCATCCCAGCAACTGAAGAACGCTTCCTTAAGCGCGCTGCGCCGCACGGATCTCTGGGAGTTGTAGTTCCTCGATGCGGAAGTCGCTGCGCCGGCTAACTACGTGGCCAGAAGACCGCTGGAAACGCCTCTGCAAGAGGAGGGACTCGTTATTAATAATATAGCTTTCTCTCCGATGTTACACGAAGAGGGACAGTTTGTTACTAAATCCCTTATGTTCCAGTGTTATAGCAAGGCGGCAGTTACAAGATGAGCGTTGTCTGGTGCTTTCCTCACCTTTCTTCAGAAATTAGCTTAATAAAACGTTTCCAACAATCCATCCATTTTCCAACCCGCTGAATCCGAACACAGGGTCACGGGGGTCTGCTGGAGCCAATCCCAGCCAACACAGGGCACAAGGCAGGAACCAATCCCGGGCAGCGTGCCAACAATCCTCAACTTCATTTTCTTAAAACAGTTTTTCGTTTAATATTTAAATCTTACTAATTGTTATGTATTTTCTAGAAAATAAACATGCTGTTTGATGTACGTGAAATTGTGTCTTGATGTAGGGAGCTGCCAGTCTTTTTCAAGCTCCAGCCCAATTGGCCCTGCAGTGTTCCAGGATTCCGTGTCTGTGTGTGCCCATGTCCAAAGTGAACTTTCCAGTTTAGCGAGGAGGCACGAAAGCTAGAGCACCCTTTTCTCTGTATTTTTTTTAAATCACTCATTTCTAGTTGAAGTTCAAGGTATTTCCAGTTAAGACTATTCAGCGTAAGCCAGTAAAGAGGCACGGAAAGGCCAGTACTATTTGCCGATTTAAAGGTAGGCACAGTAATTTGAAAGAAAGCAGATCAATATCATGAAGATGAGATATGGCACTAAATCAGAATGGGACATCTTGACCTACACCCACCACTAAGGAGGACTGACTGATTGCACTATATATGAAAAGCTACCAAGGAAGTCTCACGTGTGCCCCTTCTACTTTACGGAAAAGAAGCCAGCAGTATGAAATCCCACTTTCAGATAATCACAGAGTCCTGGGGTCAGAATTCTAAAACACAATGCACAAAAGCAGGCCCAAAATGTGCATATGCAACATTCCACAGTAAAGTCAGATTTACAAAAGAAAACTTGATGAAAAAACTTGATGATCCATTCGTAAGCAACATATTGGAAAAACTGGGAAATCATGACACCCTTCGTCAAGTCAGGAAATGCAGTCGCACCAGCAAAATAAATGCATATAATAATTCCTATCATCATATGTGCCGCGTATTTGCACAGAGGTTAAGTCACCCACTTATTGTCACATTTCGGAATAAGAAACCAGTTCAGTCCCTTGTCATCAATAATTGCATTAACTAAACGCCGAGATGTGATTCACTCCCATAAACCTCCAGATCTCACAGCCGTACAGCCTGTTCATAGCCTAAAGTTTTGGCTTGTTTAACGCTGCTTGAGGACTGTGTAAATGGTCATACATTATGGGGTGCAATCTTTGAGGGACTGGTAGGGTTTAATTTTTTTAATAATTTTTTGCATTTATATAGCACTTTTCTTACTATTCAAAGTCCCTTTTTTTGCCATTTTATAGGATTCGAACCGGCAACCTTCCGATTACCAGTGCAGATACCTAGCCTCAGAGCCACCACTCCCCTGGCTTTGGGTTGCCTGTGATGATGACTGGCTTATGGACCAACTTAGGCTCCTAAGAACCAAAAGACAGACTGTCTGAAATGGGGCTGCACCTGTTCACATGCAGGTCTTAACAACAGCTGGCTTTCTGTCAACAGACACCTAAAAGAGGGAACTGGTCGATAGGTCTGGAATATCTCTGCCAAGCTTCTGCTCAGTGCTGGACGTTACAAACAGCTGACTATGTGCTACATTCAGATTCTCTATGGCAGGGGTAGGCAACGTCGGTCCTGGAGTGCCACAGTATGTGCAGGTTTTTGTTCCAACCCATTTCCTTAACGAGAACTCAATTATTGCTGATGAAGCACATATTGCTTAAGTGACATTTTAATGCTTCATTTTAGTGGTCTCGCTTGTTAAGGTTCTCCAACCTTAATTGCTTATTTCAATCTTAAACTGCTGCATTCAGTGTTTTAATTGCTCCTTATTAGCAATAAGATGTAAAACAGGGGTAGGCAATGTCGGTCCTGGTGAGCCACAGTGGCTACAGGTTTTCATTCAACCCAATTGCTTAATTAGAAACCAATCATTGCCAATCTCAGACCTTATTTAATTTTATGGCTTGTTAGTCTGTGCAATGTAAGGCTTTTATATCGTAGATTTTTTTCCTTTCCAAGGATATCATCCAAATGATTTGAAGCCTAAAACAGATCATTTTCAGTCTGTCACATTTTTCTATTAAGTGTTTTATTAAATCAAACCGTGCATGATGAACACACAAAGATGTAATTGGAAAAAAGCTAGCTGGAGAACTGCTGGCTGCTTTGTCTTTTACATCTTATTGCTAATAAGGAGCAATTAAAACACTGAATGCAGCAGTTTAAGATTGAAATAAGCAATTAAGGTTGGAGAACCTTAACAAGCGAGACCACTAAAATGAAGCATTAAAATGTCACTTAAGCAATATGTGCTTCATCAGCAATAATTGAGTTCTCGTTAAGGAAATGGGTTGGAACAAAAACCTGCACATACTGTGGCACTCCAGGACCGACGTTGCCTACCCCTGCTCTATGGTGTGGTTGTACAGGCCAACATAAATAGACAAATTGCAGCAGTGCCCATGTCTCCTAATGTAATCAGAGCAATAAGACCACCTAGCGAGAATGAAGTTGCGTTTTTTAATCATAAGCAGTGACATTCCATTAGTGCACAAGTCATCAGTGACGTCAAGATGAGACTGACACATGTTGTGGCTCGGTGGCCATTGTGATCCTGTGATTCATTTATTATGTAGCATGGATTAGACGACTGGCTGAAGGTGCTGTGCATGATGGCTGACTTGTTGGTAAGGTAGCTGGCTGACTGAGTCAGTGTTTCACATGGCCTGCACTATTCATTGTAACAGCAATCATGTTATATGTGCCAGGTAAGAGTGGCTACCTGCTCTGATGCTGGCATCTTACACCTTTTCCAGGTCCCCCAGAGCACAGAGGAGTGGTGCTTCAATGCCGTGTGCAGTGAGCACCACAGGTCACCTCAGATGCAGGGGACGGTATCTTGATGGGTCAGGTGGGAGGCTGCTCTACCAGCCAATGAAGGTCTGTAGTGTTGTGGTTACATATTCATGAGGTTCATTAGTAAGCTCCACATACTGTATGAATATTTCAGGGCAGCGTTTGAGGTGCGTTCCCGTTCACACATTCACAATTTCATTTAGATTTTTATAAACGGTAAATTGCACAGAAATGTGCGTATGCAGTGTCATAAAAGTGCAACAACTTCAGGGCTCATCAAATGCTAATTTCACCCTGAGTCGGAAGATGGCGCTGTCACTTAATGTCTCTCCTCCCTCTGCAGAGCGGAAGATTGCCAGGCCAGGACCCACAATGTCACTTCGAGGGGTCTGCTAGGAAACTAATTAAACTTAAGTTTCAAGGCCCCCAGAAGTAACTTTAGTCCACATTGCTTAAAAAGTTTTTTTTTTAAAATAGTATAGTTTAATTCAATACAAAATAGTAGTTAAAATAAAATTAAAAGTGTATGAAAGTATCAAAAATAAAAAAAAATTTGTGGTGATCTGTCGCTGAATAACCCCATTGAAGATGATCAGTGGTTTCCCAGACCTTGTTGCTGGTTGCGAAGGGTCCCCCATAACAGTGAAAAGTCCAGGGCCCCAAAAACGTAGGTCCGCCACTGGTCACTTTTGGTTTCTGGCCTCCTGAACCCACCTGCTTCGCCTGATAGTCAGCCACATCAGCGCCCACTGGCAGTCTGGTGCAAAACTCGCGTCTGTGAAGACAGCTCAGCGACTACTGCGGCTTTTCATTTTTTAAAAATTTCTTCAGTTATAGCTGCTGCTGTCCCAACCCGTCATGATCTTTGTTTGTGCTTTATTATTTCTGCAGAATGCAGAAGTTCCACAAAGTTTTATAAATGAGACCCCAGGTCTGGAAAGAACAGGTCTGTAGACAATTGTGTTTTCAGTTGTTTACTGACCTTACGCTGTCCAACAAACAGGACACACTGGTGGCACATTTTGACTTTATGTTTTGCAGTTTCTCACAGCACATGACAGTGCTTCACACATTGGTATCAGCTCAAGGCCGGTGCTCTGAGATCTCCAGCTAAGTAAGTAAACAGATAAAATAATACAAAACTCTAAAGTCCTGCTCAGTGTTCCAACAGGCCTAGCATGCACTGCACTTCTGTTCAGACTGAGAGGCTCAAAGTCCTCTTACCTGAACAAGGTGAAGTATCTGCTATCCAACGCTTAACGGTATCATGGCTGAGCGTCCTGCTGATTGACACGTCTACAGTAAGCCTGCAGTTTTACTCTCTGATGCTGACATCTGCACATTTCATAGACTTCTCTCTATGCGGCTCATTCGTTTCAAACTCAGAATTTTCTGCAGCTCTGCCCTAACCATTGTTGATTCCTGTTGTATTATTAAGTAGTTTTGTATAAATCTTTGTGAAATTCATTATTGTTCAAAAGAGAAGGACTTAAAAAATTAATCTGGTGCTACACACAACTGGAACTTCAGGCCTTGGCGAGTAAAGAATTAATCTGTATGAAGTCATCCAGGCTCTAAACATGGCTGCTGCTGTTGTTGTTCTCTCAGCCATGGACAGCACACTCCTTGTGGTTTTATTATTTAATATTGTAATATCGGTTTTGTTTTTTTACTTTCCATCCATCCATTTTCCAACCCGCTGAATCCGAACACAGTGTCACGGGGGTCTGCTGGAGCCAATCCCAGCCAACACGGGGCACAAGGCAGGAATCAATCCTGGGCAGGGTGGCAGCCCACTGCAGGACACACACACACACCAAGCACACACTAGGGACAATTTAGAATCCCGGAGGAAACCCACACAGACATGGGGAGAACATGCAAACTCCACGCAGGGAGGACCCAGGAAGCGAACCCAGGTCTCCTTACTGCGAGGCAGCAGCTACCACTGCGCCACCGTGCCACACTGTGAATTTGTTAGCTTTATATACATACACACAATGGCAGCTTTATTAGGACTGCCTAGAGTATCTATTACCAGATACTAAAATTTTGACTTTGGTATTGACTGAGCCTTCGGACCTCAGTACTGGTGCCAAAACGGTTCTGAAGCAAATGGCAGATAACTTCAAACCCCCCACGAGCCTCACCATCAAGACACAATATGCACTGCGTTTCTCTCTTGAAGCCATGAAGTCCTGATCGTGTCTCAGCAATACGGGGTCCCCTTTGAACTCATGATTGTATCGAAGTCCCCCATGAATTTTCGATTATGTCGAAGTGTGTAATTTCATTTTGTGAATTTTGCAAAATGCACACTTTTCCACAACTGCAATAGCAAGGGTCAAGGGAAGGGGAGGAGGGCAGCGTAGATTGCGAGGAAAGCCGGTACTGAAAACCATGTAATGTGTTTTTCTATACTTTTCTGGAAAAGATAAACTGCACACACCCCTCAGATAAGGCTAATTTTAGTCTTAAAAACATCCAGAATTCTTCAAGATATGAACTTAACAAAGTTCTGGAAGAAGAAGACAATGATATTACATTTTTTATAGGACTTTTCAAGACACTCAGAGTGCTTTACATATTGGGGGGGGGGGCACTTCAACCACCACCAATTTGTAGCATCCACCTGGCTGATATGACGGCAGCCATTCTTGCACAAGCATGCTCACCGCACATTAGCTATTAGGTGATGAAAGGATGAGGGAGATGGTTAGCCAACTAGAGATGGGGGACAATTAGGAGGCCAGAATGACCAAGCCATGGTGGGCAATTTAGCCAGGACGTCTGGGTGCACCCTACTCTTTTATATTAATAATAATTACATTTATGTAGCACTTTTCTCACTACTCAAAGTGCTTTATATAGAGGTTGGGGAACCACTTCAACCCCATTAATGTGTAACACCGATGTGGATGATGTGACAGCAGCCATTATCATGCCAGTACACTCACCCATCTTAGCTATTAGGTGGTGAAGGGGTGAGAAAGACAGCCAATCAGAGACAGGAGATGATTAGAGGGCCAGAATGGACACGGCAATGGTGGACAATTTAGCCAGGACATCAGTATAAACCCTACTGTTTTCAAAAGATGCCCCAGGAATCTTTTATGACCACAGAGAGTCAGTGCCCTTGGTTTTACGTCTCATCCGAAGGAGAGCACCATTTTTACGGCACGGTGTCCCCGTCGCTGCACTGGGGCATTAGGATCCACACAAAGACTACATATTAAGTGGTCAAGAAGATCATGGTGACTTTTTGGGACATGAGGGTCACGTGAAAACCCGAATTCAGGAGCAGCTGAAAAAACTTCTTTCCCATGGAATGAATGAGTTAGTGGAACGATATCAGAACTGCATGAACCTTCAGGGAGACCTTGTGGAGAAATGATATGACGGTGATGTTCATCTGCTCACAGTATTAAGGGGTACACAGTAGGTTGCCCTTACTTTTTGATTCTCCCTCATACATTTTATATATCAGAGCCTTGAAGATGCCCCACTAATTACACACATGTCCGACAGTAAATTAGATTATAACGTGTTGGCCTTGTGGAATTGAGGATAGTGAATGAATGGACTTTTGTGTTGCCACTTCATGTTACACGTTACTCAAGTAATGTAGATGCACTGGCTGCAGTGGTTGACACTATTCCAGGTATTTTATTTCTGGTGTCTTAAACATCGGCCTTCATATTCCCGGTGTGACATAGTCACATAGGTCATGGACTTTCAATTGCCAGGCTTCTGACTCTGTGATCCTGGTCGCTTTTTTGTTTCTTTTCTATTGCCTTTAAAATATCTTTGACATACAGTATGTTTAATACAGATCAAGTCGGTGTTACACTTCTAGAGCTCTGTCGAACACTTTTAATGAAGAATATGAAAACAGCTGCACTGCATCCATGTCTTGTATATAAACCTTGGATTAAAGTGTCAGCCAAATACACTTCAATAATAACTTATCATGGCCACTTGTTTCTTCTTCACCTTCTTTGCCTTTTGCCATAAGGATTGATCAAAGACTTCAATGGTGCTTTGGAGGCCTTCTAGAGGCAAAGGATTGTCTTAGGAGGGGCAATCACCCTGCTCACACTTGGCAGAGTGTGGCGTCTGTCTGGACGTTTCAATCAGACCTTTAGTCTGAACACATCAGCACCGTGTCACCTGGAAGCTGCTGCTGTCGAGAGCAAAGATCACAGAGTGAAGGTATTGGCTGGGTGGAGGTTTTTGCTGCTGCCACCCGTCTTGAATTGCACAATGATAATGGCAATGTGTCATTGATTTATGTACTTTGACTTCAATGACGCCCCCGCTTGAATATTCAGGCCCCCCTAAACTGCAGTCTGCTCTTCATTAAGGCTCAGAAACTCATTGTCTTATGTAAGTATGTTATACATACTGTACACTGCTGAATGAAAGCATGTGCATTACTAATCTGAATTCAAGTTTTTAATGAAGATCTTGTACTATCTTTTACTTTAACAATTGAGAAACACCAGGCTTATACTGTAGAACATTAAAAAAAAATTAATTTGGCTTTTTTTCATAGCTTCATTTTAGTTCTACTCTTAATAAACTAGATATGCCTAGAATTAGCATTCTCTTCAATGAACCTGCAATCTTTCTTCACCTTTACTTTTCTCGGTTTTCTTTTCCAGTTCTTCTGTGGTGACGTTCTGATCAAAGTCCTGTGCAGCCACTTGTGACGTTTGAATGAAGGCAGACACCCCAACTTGTCACGAGACCCACTGTGTCGAGTCCTCTTAGACAAAGCCTAAAGGAAAATCAATTGTTGGGAACAGCCCGGACACAGGCAGGCAGACATGATGGTTTTACCACACATGTGTTTATTTATACAATATATAGTGCACATACCCAGTGCCTCAGCACCAATCACCCCTTAAGTCCTGGCCACACTCACAATGCCTTTCTCAGTCTTTGGTCCGCCTCCACTCCTCTCCACCAAGCTTCGTCCTCTTCCACCCGACTCTCGCTCCTGACTGGAGGGAGGCGGCCCCTTTTATTCACCCCGGATGGGCTCCAGCTGCATCCTGAGGGCCTGTAGCCACACCCCTGTGTGGCGGAAGCCCCAGCGGTGAAACCGGAAGTCCACCGCGTGTCTCCATCTCTCTTCCCCCCAGCACTTCCCAGTGTGGCGGAAGTACTGAGGTCCAACATTCCCAAGGCATAGGGGCGCCCCCTGGTGGTGACCACGGGCCCCTACAGGGTTGAGCTTCCAAGCTCCGTACCCATGGTCCCCAAAGCCACCAGGGAGGACACCCCCTCATGTCCTCCACTCCTCCTGGGCGTCCCGGCCAGGCATGGACGCCTGCCGGGCACCACACAATAAAGAACAACTTAAGAATATTTATGTTAGGCCCAATGCCCAACAGGGCTTTGGTAGTCCTTTGGCCTTGGAACCATTACAGATTTTGCTTAACTGGAGTTTTTTTTAAAACATTTCTGTCCACTCTGCACAGCTGACCTTATCTTCGGACCATCAGACTTAAAAAAACTATTTTATATTTAAAGGCTTCTAATTATAAATCTTTTCTTATGTAAGTGTGCATTATTTATCTTCTGTATACTATTTATTCATTATTATTCTTCTCTAAATTGAATTTGTTTTTGTTGCATGGAACTACTTTTTGACATGTTGTTAAGCACATAGCGCGTCACCCTTTTGTATGACAATGTGCTTTAAAAATAAATGTTTTTATTTGTATGTGCACATTACTGTCCTGCGTCCCCCAGGGGTACTGCCCTGGACTACGTTTTGATGAATGTATAAAGTATACAAGTGACTTGCTCACCCTACAAGCCCCTAACAACAGCACCCCGGCAGTTTATTAAATCTTTGTAGTACAAACAAATTACTTGAATATTTTCTTAGGAACATCTGGATGTTTTTACTGTGGCTTTGTCCCCCTATTTCACTCTCCTTTGAATGTCAAGTTCTTTGCATTATGAGAGTCACAGCTAGCTAAAAGAGAAGAAATATTTTGGTACATCTGCTTGATAGCTTTTATTTTATTTGGGGTAAGTTGTATTTGTCCTTATAAAACTAATCAGCAAGTTCATTTGAACGTTTTTAATGTGTGTTGTTAGGCTTGCTAGTAGCTTTAATGCCTGTCCATTTCACACATGTGCCTCTGTCACTGAGCAGTGAACAAACTCATTTGTTATTACAGTATAATACACTCAGGTACACACTGATAATTCAGTAGTGATGTTTTCATTTTGTTATGTGTTTTCAAGTTTTGTTTCTTGTTTTGATTTTATCATTGCTTTCTTTTTGTGGTGTAAAGCGCTGTGCACACAGTAAAGCATCCTACTGTTGGCGTTGCGAGGGGCTTTGCACTCAAGCCCACAAATTACGGTTTTGGACTTTGTTTCTGCATCTCAACGTCAAGTTTGGTTTGGTTTTGTTCAAGCATCCACCCAAGTGTCTGTGCATTCATCAAGTTGCTAGGTCTTTGCCATTGCAACAGATGGCACATCACAAACATTAACCATGCTTTTGTGAATTCCATGCCAAATGGCATATAACAGACATATGCATTCCATTCGTCATTCCAACAGAACAATGCATCACAAGCATTTTTAGTAATAAAATGCTTTGCATTTCTTATTCCAAAATATGATGCCTGACAAACATTAACACTGCTTTTATAAATTATATACTGAATGGCATATAACAGACATATGCATTGCATTTGTCATTCCAACAGATGATGCATCACAAACATTAACACTACTATTATGAATGCCATACTGAATGACATAACATAGATATGCATTGCACTTCTCATTCCAAAAGATGGTGCATCAAACATTTGTAGCAATTCATTTTATTACTACTTGCACTACAAAACACATTTCAGTACATGAACATAGAACATCTGCAGCATCTTATGGCGTCCTTCAACATCTGCAATAAGATGCTGCAGATGTTCTATCAGACGGCTGTGGTAAGCGCCCTCTTCTATGCGAGGGTGTGCTGGGGAGGCAGCATAAAGAAGAGGGACGCCTCATGCCTGGACAAACTGGTAAGGAAGGCAGGCTCTATTGTAGGCACGGAGCTGGACAGTTTGACATCTGTGGCAGAGCGTCAGGCGCTGAGCAGACTCCTGTCAATCATGGAGAATCCACTGCATCCACTTAACAGTATCATCTCCAGACAGAGGAGCAGCTTCAGTGACAGACTGCTGTCACCGTCCTGCTCCACTGACAGACTGAGGAGATCGTTCCTCCCCCAAACTATGCGACTCTTCAATTCCACCCGGAGGGATAAACGTTAACATTATTCAAAGTTATTGTCTGTCTGTATACCTGCATTGTTATCACTCTTTAATTTAATATTGTTTTTTGTATCAGTATGCTGCTGCTGGAGTATGTGAATTTCCCCTTGGGATTAATAAAGTATCTATCTATCTATCTATCTATCTATCTATCTATCTATCTATCTATCTATCTATCTATCTATCTATCTATCTATCTATCTATCTATCTATCTATCTATCTATCTATCTATCTATCTATCTATCTATCTATCTATCTATCTACCTACCTATCTATGGTGCACTGCAAACATTAATACTGGGGTCTACGCTGATCATCTTAGACAGGTAACACAACTAGTTATCAGATAAATGACTTCTGATCATCAAATGCTACTGGACAATCTGTGGGACTCACAAATAATTCCAACTGAAGAGCTCACATCCCACCTAAGTGTCTTCTTTCTTACACACCATTCCGCATGTGAATGCAGAGAACCTGACATTAATATGGGATTCCATAAGAGCATCATTTGTCGCTTCACTGGGCACGCGTACCTGACTTGCTGTCACTCAGCAAGCACATTGTAAAATAACAAAAAATGAGGTACATATGTACATTAGAAAATTAGGTACTGCATTGTTACAGATAGCAACAACTATGTACACTACAAAACAACACTCTGAGTACTGTACAAGAAGAAGTTGAGGTTGTCCAGGATGTCCAGAGCCCTACATACTGTACATCATAACATCACGTCACCCAAAGATGAGAGCAGAGGCCAAGTAGATGAAAGGAAAAAGCAGACCTCATTAAAAAGGTCTACAAATAACAAATGTCCTCATACTTCACAATCATGTGTTTTGACAGTTAGGCCAGGATTTTGCCTCTGTGAGGGCTCTATGTTACATGATGGATGTGTAATACGTAACTGGAAATATTGTTAAAGATCTGGAATCTCCATTTCAGTTATTTTCCAAAATGCACCGTAAAGCACTCTTCATTTTCTTAAGTAATTTTGCAAACTGGAAAAGACCATTCAGCCCATTAGGCTTGTGTGTCAGCAGGCAGACCACCCACTCTTCAGAATTGGTTATCCACCTATAGCTAAGCATGTCCGGGCCCAGCCAGTACTTGGATGAGAGACAATCTAGGAAAAGCTTGGGTTGCTGCTGGAAGTGGTTTTAGTGAGGCCAGCAAGTAGCTCTTACCCTGTGGTCTGAATGTGGATCTCAATGCCTCAGTGCAGTGACAGGGACATCATCGGAATGAGACGTAAAACCGAAGTCCTGAATCTGTGGTCAGTAAAGATCTCTGGGCATCTTTTGAAACAGTAGAGTGTATCCCGATGTCCTGGCTAAATTGCTCATCATGGCCTCGTTCATTCTGGCCCCCTAATCATCTGCCATTTCTAATTGGCTCTCTGTCACCTCTTCACCACCTAACAGTTAATGTGTGGTAGGCGTACTGGTGCAATAATGCCTGCCATGATATCAACCAGGTGGGTGCTACACATTAGTGGTGGTTGAAGTAGCTCCCCTACGTCTATATAAAGCATTCTGACTAGCAAGAAAAGTTCTATATAAATGTAATTAATTAGGATACTCACAGGTGGCGCAGTGGTAGTGCTGCTGCTTTGCAGTAAGGAGATGGTGGGTTCGCTTCCTGGGTCGTCCCTGTGTGGAGAGCGCTTTGAGTAGTGATAAAAGTGCTATAGAAATGTAAAGAATTATTATTAGGATTATTATTAGCTAACCGCTAAGCTATCCTAATATCTCAAACAGATCCTTCTTATTTACATCAACATTTTAGGACTGTATAGCATGACATCGCACAGTGGATCGTTTAAAGTTCACCAATATTCATCCACAAACTGACTTGACAATGTGACAGAGATATTCAATGCTATCCCATAATGCCTTGAACCATCAGCTGTTGTGTATAGGGTGACTCTTATTGGAGGAAAATCCAGTAACTCCAGTGTTCTCTCTTCATTTCTCTGAAGCAATGAAAAGCATTTCACAATTTTTACACCAGGACGTAAAGATACAATTTCAGTTTAAGCGTCAGACCATGGCACATTAGACGATTTCTCTGGTGATATTTACACCACTAATCACAGTGAGTCGGAGGCAGACAGCAGAACGCTCCCGTAAGAGTCAGTCGTGTAATGAGACGTACCCAGTAGCTCACTCCTGCTAGTCCACAACTCACCCCTCAGACAGGTTTGACTTTGTCTCCAATCATAGGGAGGGCTCTGTGACGACCAATGAGTGCCCATCTGGAAGTTCAATGTATAGAATGCAGCAACAAAGAACAAGGAACTCAGGCATTTCGGACTTCACAAACAGACAATAAACTCGTCAGTCTGGTGCCTTGTGTTTTATGTACTATGACAGAATGGAAAAAGAAAAAAAAGGGGGCAAGATAATGGCTAAACTCGCCACACCTGTTTACCCTTCGTACAGTGTCGGCTTCGTCAAGCAGCACGTCATTGCTTGTCAGATAAAGGGGTGGGCACAACTGTGCTAGAAAGTCGACGCAATTTGACATGCCAAGTGATTTTCACTCATTTAACTTGACGTGGCCTGGCAGCTGTTAAGTCTGACATACCCCACAATAAGAAGCTGCACAATGTGATGTATGCGTTAATCGGGTCTTCGCATTACCCTTCGTATTACTTGGTATGCCATGTATTTGGGTAAAACTCAGTTAACTAAACAGCTAATCATGTTCAGGTGTTTTTAAGAATAGTAAAACGACTGACACTTGGCCTACTGATCTAAGTTTATATTTTTATGCTTTAAAGAAACTTGTATGTTAAATAGTTTTCTCTCTCTTTTAAAAATGATTCAAATATAAATGTGCTTTTACCAGTGCAGATATGCACTATTACGTAAACTGGATTAAACCAAAAAATATACAAAAGAAAAGCATTATAAAATATTTTAAATAAGAAATCAATATACACTAGGACATTAAGAATATCACCCTGAGGAGTTTAACTCCAGTGCTGAGGACAAGTGAAAGAAATTCGGAAGACCCTGTGAATAAAAAAAGAATAATAATAAATTCTGTATTTAATATGGATTAGAAATAAAGCGAAAGAGGTGAAGAAGAGCTCAGCAATTGTCGTCAAAAAAGAAGAGTGACAGTGATAAACACAGTGACTACGTCACGACAAGACACATCCAGCTGTACAGCACTGTCTGGAAATACTCACGCGAAACATCCTTCACTCATGGCACCCAACGCAGCGGCTATTGAGATTCACCCAGATTATTTATACTTTTAGACAGTCAGAGGGAACAAGAGCAGTCAGCGTCCAGGACTATCGAAGAGCGCTCATGAGCCTGCCGCTTTATACTGCAGACCAGAAACGTCTAACATAGCATGATGATCCAAACCAACCCGAACACTGCAGCAGATGTTAATTCAATTGGTATGATTTACAAAATAATATTTTTATTGTTTTATATTGTCAGGTCTGTGAAAATAGAAAATAAAACTGAAAAAGACTGACGCTGAAAATAAAGAAGTGTCGGTGGAAGCCTGGACTTGACAGGTGGGCCTCCATTCCCGCAGGTTTGGGCTTGAGTAGACACAGAGCATGTAACACATAATGTATCTGAAACATAATGTCTACATCACACAAATTAAGTTGTCACTACAACCAAACATTGTGAAACAATGCAAATGTGAATCAAACAATACATACTCTTGTACTTAACACATTGAAAGTTGGAAGTTTTCTGCTCTCCATATTGTTTTTTGCCTTTCATATTGGGTTACACATTCAACACTCAGGCTGCTTTCTCTTGTATTCTTGTTGTAATCACACCTTAATTTGCAAATTATGATTTCATTATTATTTTTATTATGTACTTGGCTAACAGGGTGGTTTTTAAAAATACAGCACTTGCTTATTTTGTCACAATCGGTGCACTAGCAGGTTAAGTGAGTTGGGCTAGGACCACTCTACCACGGTTTCTTTTAAAAATTCAGACATTATATTTCGTCCACACCACTGTGACGTGTTTAAACCACAGAAATGGAGATTTCTGAAAACGTTCACCAGGTTGCCGGGTCCTTCAAAAATGTAAAATCCAAGGTCCGGTAATTTTAAAAAATCACGTAGTGACGCAGAAAAAAATAAATCATGGACTGCAGCGTGCAGAACGGTGGATTTAGCTCATACTATCACCGCAGATTCAGAATCGCAGTTGTAGACCCGCAGTTTTAGACCCGGAAGTGGCGTCACCTTCGTTTCAGGACTCACTTCGTAAAATTACTTTTGGAAGGTTTCGGCAGGTCTCGGCAAAACCCCGGAAAGTAACGTCGGGTCAAAGACCCGTTTAGAAACCAAATAATACACATCATTGTGAAGTTCAGAGGGTTTCTGCCATCATGTCCTGTCATACATCAAATTAAACAATATGGATCATTTCTGTGAAATACACTATTAACATTTACATTGTGTTCGGGTCTGTGGGAGCCATTTAACATGTCGACAAAATTAAAAGTAATTTTACGAAGTCAGTCCTGA